>NW_015174321.1:138942-170019 GCF_001447785.1 Gekko japonicus | reverse complement strand
ATTCCTGCCATTTTCTCTGTTATAGAGTTTAAAATAGTCATTTCCATTGATTGGAAAGATGTTTGTAGGTATTTTTGTAAAGTTTTGTTTACTGGGTCATTTAAAGGTGTTTCGTTAGGCTTGGAAAAAGGTCTGGTGGCCATTATGTTTTCTGTTAGCCTCTGAGTTGTTTTGTTTTTTACTATTTTCAGCTATAAAATAGTGCTTAATTGACTTGTTTTTACCCTTTGGAGATTGTGCTTGAGTTCTGCCCAATTTTCCCATCAGTTAATTCGCTTTTTCATTGGCTGCTACTTTATGTGGTGTATGAGGAGGGGTTTCAGGCCTGGAGACCGCGGTTTAAGCGAGCACCATGTTGCCACGCCCCAAGAATTTTATTTTCTTGAGTTGGGTAATTTTGTTCATTACCCCACCTCCAGTTTGGAATCCAGTTTTTACTTACTATCACAGGAAACACTTTTCCCAAGTGTAGCTTTTTGTTTCCTGTTCAGTTTGGATGAACTACTGAGTACTTGTAACACCTATGGAAATCTTTCCACCAAATTTCAAGAGAAAAGTAAAAAAGCAAAATATATTAAAGACAAAACTAGGAATATGCATTTTATTTATTATTATTTTATTTATTATTTCATTAGGCTTATATCCTGCCCTCCTCACACTGTAGGCTCAGGGTGGGTTCCAAACATATAGATCCACAACTAGTGCAGATTTACAATAAAACCTTATTTTTAAAAAATACAATAAAATCAGTAAAATCAAAACACTCTAAAACAATGACATGCCTCAAAAGACATTGATTAATTCCTGCAATGCTGTGGTTCCAGTTGGGTTCTAGGATCTGCAGTCACTGAAGGGGGGCAAGAATGAGGTGGATACCTGCCACCTCAACTAAAGGCCTGAAGGAAGAGCTCTGTTTTTAACAGGCCCTGCAGAACTGTAACAGGTCTTTCAGGGCTGCACCAGCACCTTGAAACAGATCCGGTATTTGATAAGCAGCCAGTGCAGATCACACAGCACCAGGTGGAGTTGCGACCACACAGGCAATGATATCAACACCTGTGCCAGTGAATTTTGCTTCAGGGCTCTGATCTCATAAGGTAGCTCATTCCACCAGACAGGGACCAGGGCCGAGAAGGCCCTGCCCTTGGTTGAGGCAAGTTGGACATCTGTAGGGGTAGGAACTACCAGAAGATGCTGGTTTGTAGAACACAATGTTCAATGGGTCTCATATGGAGAGAGGTGCATCTGGCATGCAGAATGTCCCAGGTTTAGTCCTTGGCATCTGCAGTTTAAAAAGTCAGGTATTAGGTGATGTCAAACCCAAAATATGCTGCTTCAGTGACATCCAAAATAACCCAAAATGCTCCCAAAAGTTTGAGCATAATGATAATTTATCTTGGCCTGAGCATTAAACTACCTCAGCCTGGAACAATTACTGAGGTAAAATTTACAGACACAAGATGGTTTCTTTTAAAATGTGAACAAGAACAAGGCTTATTTATATAGAACACACAACAATATTAATATTAATGTTTCTCTTAAAGTAACCTTCAAAAGCTCCTAACTCTGTCTTCCTTACTCACTTCGCCCTGTCACTTTTCCCTGTCAGCTCCTAACTCCATCCAGTGCAGCTCTTGTTGGTGAATTCAGAGCACTGCTCTCATTGGTTGCTTTGTCTCTGGGGTGTCTTTCTTACCTACCTCTCACAGGTCAAAATTTCTTCTTCATATATTTGCACCAGGGTTTCCCAACGTGGTGCCCGTGGGCATCATGATGCCCACGGCCACCTGTCCTGGTGCCCTCAGAGTGTTTTTAAAAAGTGGGGTTTTGCCCATCAAGCTGTTGCTTTGGCAGCACCTGCCACCGCAGCACAGGGATCATCACTTCATGACTGAAGGTAAGCCACTGAACCTGAACAGTTTGAGGACCCCTGCCATAGAAATATGGGAAAGGTAATTTTTACGAGTTCCTCCCTCCACCGCAGACCTCTAATTCTCCCTCCATGCATTCCTGGGGATTTCCCATCCCACAGGAGCAGCATCTGAGGTTCCTGTTGTAGGGAGTGAGTGAGGAATGCTTGCTCCATTGATGGAAATAATGCCTGTCCATGGAAATAATCTGAGGGATCCAAGCCAATGTTTTCTAAAAGAACACAATTCTAAAATCTGACTTTGGTTAAATTCTCAAAGTTTCTGACTCACAAACTCTGAAACTTCAAGCACATAAAGATTTTAGTAGCCTACTCCTGCCAACCTAGCAGTTCGAAAGCAAGAAATTGCAAGTAGATAAATAGGTACCACTTAAGTGGGAAGGTAACAGCTGCCATGCACCTTGGTGTTTAGTCATGCTGGCCACATGACCACGGAAATGTCTTCGGACAGCGCTGGCACTTCGGCTTTGAAATGGAGATGAGCACCGCAACGCTAGAGTCGGATTTGACTGGCTTTCGAGCAAGGGAACCTTTACCTTTACTTTACTTACTCTTTCAGCACTTTGGAAATACCTTTTGAATTAAAGTCTGGATACTGAATCAACATCAAGAAAATTAAAAAACCCTTTGCTAAATCTTTAGTACATCAACTTTCCTTAGATTGTGCCAGTCAGCCAAAACTGGGAGTGACAGATGTATTGCATACTGCTTATTTAAAACTTTGTCTTTGTATCCACAGGTCTAGCAACAGTACATCAAAACTTCTAGGGAGACAAAGGGCAGGGGATCCAGCAGGGAGACACAAGAATAGGATGTCATACAAGATCCACATTTTGGCAGTGTTCCTACAGATCATACTGTATTATGGAATCTTCCTTCTCATTTACCCAGTATTTTGTCACTCAATTGCAATGACTGTTGTAACTCGAGATCAGGCAGGTCTTTCTTCAACCAGTGATTTCAGTTTATTAGAATAGAACACAACAGCAGCAACACAGAGAACAACCCCAATTTATATACAGTTTGGAACTGGCTAAACCACACCCCCTAGAACAGTAAGGTTCAATCATAAGTGAGCGCTTAGGACCAATAGGGTTTGTCCCCACCAAAAGTCATAGTCTTCCCTGATTGGTCCATTGCCCATGGCAGCCAATCAGGCAGTTGATTTTAGGATACTGAGAATCTATGGAGCTTGTGACTGAAGTTCAGGCTCATTCTACAATTCAGGCTATCCGTATAACACAATACAAAAAAAACCGGGCGGGGGGGGGGGGGAGATAAGTTTCAAATGGAACAGAACTAGAAAATATTCTGGATCAGGCTACCCATACATTTGACATTTTCATGTTACTTTCCTATCTTGAACTTTATCAAACAGATTTTGTAATCAGAACTTAGTTAGCAATCAGAATGATGCTGAATGATGAAGGATAGAATGTCGATCCTTCTAACATTATCTGTAGCTCTGAAGTGTTTCTGTTCAAAGGCAATCAGAGTACCAGTTATGATGTAGAATTTTTAATCTTTCAAATCCAACATTAGTACAAATAGGATTTTATGAAAGGAATGTGAGATTACTTTGGTATGTCTATATCTATATCTATCTGTCTGTGTGTCTGTCAGTCCATCCATCCATCTATCCAGCTTTGTTTTAGAACCATTATAGTTTTGGAGTGTGACAAAGCTGGCTTCAGGCCTAGATATGGGACTGAAACAGCCTTGATTATCTTGATGAATGACCTGGGCCAGGAGATGGACAGAAAGGATGCAACTCTGCTGTTTCTTCTGGGCTCCTGAGCATCCTTTGATACCATTGATCATTATAGTCTTCTGGACTGCCTGTTGGGGTTGGGTCTAGGAGGTAACATTTTATGGAGGACCCAGTCCTACCTGGAAGGCAATTTCAGAAGATAGTGCTGGGAAACTGCTGCTCATTCCCCTTGGCTTCTTACTTGGAACCTACATGGCTCCATTTTGTCCCTCCATGGTTTTCGGCATCTACATGAAACTTCTGGATGAGGTCATTCAGAAATTTGGTCTGGACTTTCACCGATATGTTGATGATACTCAGCTCTATCTCACACTTTTAGTGGATCCCAGGGAGATGTAGAAACCCTGAACAGATGCCTGGAAGCAGTTCTAGGGTGGATGTGGGCTAATGAACTGAGGCTTAATCTTGACAAGATAGAAATGCTATTGGTGAGCAGAAGGTCTGACCCTGGATGTAAGATGTCACCTGTTCAGGCTACAATTGTACTCCCCTTGAAGGAATAGGCCTGTAGCTTGGGAGTACAGGACCCAGGCCTACTGATAGATAAGAAGGTGACAGCTGTTGGTAGGAGTGTCTTTACCCAGCTTTGTCTGATTAACCAGCTGCAACCTTTACTGGGCAGAAAAGATCTGGGCACTGTGACGCATGCCCTAGTAACATCTAGATTAGATTGCTGCAATGTGGTATCTGTGGGGCTGTCCTAGAGAAGTGCTTGAAAATTTCCAATTAGAACAGAATATGGCTTCCATGATGTTAACTGGAGTGGGCCATAGGGACCATATTACTCCAGTCTTGGCCAGCCTATGCAGGCTGCCAATTTGTTTCTGGGCCCAGTTCAAGGTCCTGGTGTTGAATGTTAAAACCTATACAGTTTCAGACCAGCATACCTGAAGAACCATGTTAGGGTTGCCAGGTCTGGGTTGGAAAATACCTGGAGAATTTGGGGGTGGATCCAGGAGAGGGTGAAGTTTGGGGAGGGGAGAGGCCTGAGAATGGTACAATGTCATAGAATCCATCCTTCAAAGCAGCCATTTTCTCCAGGGGAGCTAACCTCTATTAGCTAGAGATCAGTTATAAAAGCCGGATATCTCCAGCCCCCACCTGGAGGCTGGCAACCCTAGACCATATAGTTATCAGAATCCATCCTTCAAAGCAGCCATTTTCTCCAGGGGAGCTAACCTCTATTAGCTAGAGATCAGTTATAAAAGCCGGATATCTCCAGCCCCCACCTGGAGGCTGGCAACCCTAGACCATATATTTACATATGAACTTACTCGACAGATGACCTACTTGACAGATAACCTGCTCGACAAGACCCTGCATCAGATGCCCCTTCCTTCTGAGATTAGTACCAAAACAATGGAACTTTCTCCCATGAGAATATTAATCTGTCCCCTTTTACCACTGTCTTCCACCTGCACCTGAAGATTTTTTGTTTCCTCTGGCATTCCATCTATAATCCCTATTGTTTACTGAATGTTTTAATTAGTATTTTATGCATTTTAATATGTATTTTAATTTTGGTTTTTATATTTTTTTGCATTGTTTTAACTGTTAGCCACCTTCATGGCCCTGATTTGGCAGAAAGGTTGCACAGAATTTTGTAAACAAATACCCCCCACACATACTATGTCTTGGTTCACATGTAATGCAAAATAATGGTGTAATCAAAATAATCATAGTAGACCCACATGAAATGTAGGACTCCACAGTAACTATACATGGGATTTGTGAAACTGGGATTTAAAGCCATGATATGAAACTGGTTTACTAACTATAGTTAGTCTTAACCATGGCTTTGTGTTTCAAATGAATGTAGCATCCTTTTGTTCTCTGTCTCTATGCCTGCTTCATCTGCGAAGTTGTCTAGCAAGAGCAGATGGAAAATGAAATTGCTGTTTTGCCTTCAGCCATCCATTGCTAGCAGACTGCTTATTCACACCCTTAGCTTCGTGACTGTTGGATACAGAATCCTTTCTCTGCCCTCTTACACCCAGCAATTGTCACACCTGGTGCTTCCTACACTTTGAAAATTATTTCTGTGAGTTCATCCTGGCAAATGTAGCCATAATTGCTCCTCTGACATGATTGCTCCAGCCCTGTGAACCCTTTCAGTGAACCCCAGAAGCCCAACAGAAATCCCAGGCCTTGAAAACAATGTTTTGTTTGGAACCTTTACTGAGCCACCCAGATCCAGTCAACTACTGCCCAGTTTCTAATTTGCTGTTTCTGGATAAAGTAGTTGAGAAAGCAGTAGCTGAACAGCTTCAGGGTTTCCTAGAGGACACATTGATATGGGACCCATTCTTGTCTGGTTTCCGCTCTGGCCATGGGACAGAGATGGCTTTGGTCACCCTCACAGATGAACACTGCAGACATCTGGATCGAGGCAGGTCAGCACTCCTGCTGCTACTTGATCTCTCATCAGCATATGACACAGTCAACTATGAACTGTTGACCCACCACCTTGCCGATGTGGGGATTCAGGGGACTGCATTAGAGTGGTTTTTCTCCCTTCTCAAGGTCAAGGACAGAGGGTGGCACTAGGGGAGAGAGTTTCACCATGGCACCCACTGGTTTGTGGTGTCTCTCAAGGTGCTATTCTCTCCCCAATGTTATTTAACATCTATATGTGACCCCTTGCCCAACTGGTGTGGAGCTTCAGGCTGGTACACTGATGACACCCAGCTATATCTGTTTATGCATGGCCAGCCTAGTGCCGCCCCAAAAAATCTGGCAAGGGGATTGGAGGCTGTGGCTGGATGGCTGAAACAGAGTAGGCTGAAGATAAACCCATCAAAATTGAAGTTTCTGTACCTAGGAAAGGGGGACCCGGGATGGGGTATCCAGCTCCTGATCTTGATCAATGCCCCCATAACTCCAGTACCAATGGTGAAAAGCCTGGGTGTGACTCTGGGTGCCTCCCTGTCAATGGAGGCCCAGATCATGAATGTGGCCAGCTTGGCATTCTTTTATTTACTCCAGGCTCAGCGTTCAGCAGTTGGCCCCCTTTCTATCTAGTCACTGTGACCCATGCAATGGTCACCTCCAGACTGGATTACTGCAACTTGCTGTATGTTGGACTACCCTTGAGACAGACCTGGAAACTTCAACTGGTCCAGAATGCAGCAGCGAGGGTCCTAACTGGAACCCCTATTGAAGCATGTATCCAGCCGCTGCTCCACCAGCTGCACTGGATCCAGGTTGAATTCTGGATCAAGTTTAAGCTTTTGGTTTTAACCTTTAAAACCCTTCACAGTCTTGGACTAATATATATTTTGGGCCTGCCTCTCCTGGCGTACCCTCCAGAGAGTGTTACACTCCTTAGGCAACAACATGCTGACAGTCCTAGGGCCAAAGTCCATTCACTTGGCCTCAACTCGAGCTAGAGCCTTCTCCACGATAGCTCCTGCTCTATGGAATGCATGTCCAAGCGAGACCCAGACCCTGTGGGACTTAACTCAATTCCACAGGGCCTGCAAAATGGAACTGTATCGCCATGTGTATGGGTGAGACCAGGGAGCTTTATTTATGCCTTTGGTTTTTTTCCTCCCCTCTCTCCCAAGGACAGTGGAGCAGTGGAATAGCTTTTTACACTATCTGGTTAATTGACTCTGATGTGCATGTTTAGTTTTAATTGTTAAATTGTTTGTGTTTGTCTATTTATGTTGTAGGAGCTGTGGTGGCTCAAGTGGTTAAGACGCTGAACTGCAGGCTGTGGAAGGTCAGTAGTTCAGCAGTTCGAGACCCGGGTGCCGCATGACGGAGTGAGCTCCCGTCTCTAGTTCCAGCTCCTGCCAACCTAGCAGTTCGAAAGCAAGAAACTGCAAGTAGATAAATAGGTACCACTTTGGTGGGAAGGTAACAGCGTTTCGTGCGCCTTGGTGTTTAGTCATGCCGGCCACATGACCATGGAAACTTCTTCGGACAGCGCTGGCTCTTCGGCTTTGAAACGGAGATGAGCACCGCAACCCTAGAGTTGGATTCGACTGGCTTTCGAGCAAGGGAACCTTTACCTTTACCTATTTATGTTGTAATCCGCTCTGAGATCCATGACCATGGGGGAGAGCAGAATAGGAAATGAATGAATGAATGAATGAATGAATGAATGTGCTGGTGGAAGGATGCTCTATTTTCACAAAGCTTGTATGGATCCAGTACATATAGCCCTACACACTGAGCAGGTACATTTCTAATTCAAAATGTGAACCACCTCTAAAGGAGAGCTTGAGGGTGCTAGTAGGATTGAGGTGATGAGAGAGGAGGTCCTAAAACTGATAGACAACTTAAAAACTGATAAATCACCAGGCCCAGATAGCATACATCCTAGAGTTCTGAAAGAACTCAAATGTGAATTTCTGGATCTCCTGACCTTTCCTTAAAATCTGCCTCCATTCCTGAGGATTGGAAGGTAGCTAATGTCACTCCCATATTTAAAAAGGCTTCCAGAGGAGATTCGGGAAATTGCAGGCCAGTCACTCTGACGTCGATACCGGGTAAATTGGTGGAAACCATTATTAAGGAAAGAATTAGTAGGCACATAAATGAACAAAACAGATTGAGGCAGACTCAGCATAGGTTCTGTAAGGGAAGATCTTGTCTTACTAACCTGTTAGTGTTCTTTGAAGGGGTGAACAAACATGTGGACAAGGGGGATCCAATAGGTATTGTTTAACTTGACTTCCAGAAAGTTTTTGATGAAGTTCCTCATCAAAGGCTCCTAAGTAAGCTCAAAAATCATGGGATAAAAGGACAAGTCCTGGATAAAATTAAAAACTGGCTAATTAATAGAAAACAGAGAATGAGTATAAATGGGCAATTTTCTCAGTGGAGGGTGGTAAGCAGTGTGGTACCGCAGGGATCAGTACTTGGTCCACTGCTTTTTAACTTGTTCATTAATGATTTGGAGTTGGGAGTAAGCAGTGAAGTGGCTAAATTTGCGGATGATACGAAGTTGTTCAGGGTGGTGAAAACCAGTGAGGATTGTGAGGCACTCCAAAGGGATCTGTCAATTTTGGGCGAGTGGGCGTCAACATGGCAAATGGGGTTCAATGTGGCCAAGTGCAAGGTGATGCACATTGGAGCCAAAAATCCTAACTATAAATACACGTTGATGGGGTCTGAACTGGCAGAGACTGATCAAGAGAGAGATCTTGGAGTTGTAGTAGATAACTCACTGAAAATGTCGAGACAGTGTGTGACTGCAATAAAGAAGGCCAATGCTATGCTGGGGATTATTAGGAAGGGTATTGTAAACAGATCAGCCAATATCATAATGCCGCTATATAAATCAATGGTGCGACCTCATTTGGAATACTGTGTGCAATTCTGGTCACCACACCTTAAAAAGGATATTATAGCTGTGGAAAAAGTGCAGAAAAGGGCAACTCGAATGATAAAAGGGTTGGAGCACTTTCCCTATGAGGAAAGGTTAAGGTGCTTAGGGCTCTTTAGCTTGGAGAAGCGACGACTGAGGGGTGACATGATTGAGGTTTATAAGATTATGCATGGGAAAGAGCAGGTAAAGAAAGAGGTACTTTTCTCCCTTTCTCACAATACAAGAACCCGTGGGCACTCCATGAAATTGCTGAGCGGTCGGGTTAGAACGGATAAAAGGAAGTACTTCTTCACCCAAAGAGTGATTAACACATGGAATTCACTGCCACAGGAAGTGGTGGGTGCTACAAGCATGGACGGCTTCAAAAGGGAATTAGATAAGCATATGGAGCAGAGGTCCATCAGTGGCTATTAGCCACAAGGTATAGATAGGGGCTCTGGGGCAAGTGATGCTCTGTCATCTTGGTGCTTGGGGGGGTCAACAGTGGGAGGGCTTCTAATGTCCTGACCCCACTGGTGGACCTCCTGATGGCATTGGTATTTCTGGCCACTGTGTGATACAGGGTGTTGGACTGGATGGGCCTTTGGCCTGATCTAACATTGGCATCTCTTATGTTCTTATGTTGCCTCATGTCTTCATTTGTGGTACTGAGGCAAGAAATACTCACAAAGAATAGTATTAAAAATCCATGATATACTGAATGTAAAATGGAGTGAAACTATTGATGGTATATTATTGCCTCCCATGCAGTAGTCACTGCAAGCAGCATAGAAACCTTAGAAAAAGCCATTATGAGGTGGGCTAGCTGAGGGCCCTGAAATTTTGGACTGGTACCCTGAAACTCTGAGAGAAGAGTCGGAGAAGTAGTACCTGATCTCACAGTTTTTAAATATGGTAGTTTCTTGGCCAGAAGTTGTGTGTGTTGTATAGAGAGAAGCATGGCCAAGACTCACCTCCACCATTGTTCAGGAGGTGGGGGAGGTTGGAAGGAGGCATGTCCTGGCTGCATGGTGCCCTCCAGCAAGGCAAAGTGGGGGCTGGCTGGTTCAGCCACAGCCTGCCACCTCAGGCTGCATGTCATACAGGGGCAACAGGCTGCAAAGCCCAATGGGCTATTTAAGCAAGCCCGTGCAAGCCTCCAAAGTCTGCTTTTCAGCTAACTGACTTACCCACCCACCCTCCCTTGTACTTTGGTTTTGTTATGATGTATGTTTGACTTATTCTGCTCTTTTCTGTCACAGTTTAGCGGTTTGGGCATTGGGATGGATCATTTGGGGGGAGGCCTGCATGCCAGCCTCCCCCGTTTTGGAGGCTCCCTTATGGGGCTGAGAGAGCTCTCTCAAGGACTGCCATTGAGAGAACAGCTCTGAGAGAACTTGTGACTGACCCAAGGTCACACCAGCAGCTGCATGTGGCAGAGTGGGGAATTAAACATGGCTCACCCAGATTAGAGTCTGCACTCTTAACCACTACACCAAACTGGAGTGTGGAGCCAAATCAGCCACATGGCCAGGTGGGGGCTGCTGGCTGACTTCCACCACCAGGTGACAGGGGGATGATGTAGAGGCCAGCACCCACATGTGTCCTTGTCTCTTGTCACTCCGTGGTTTATCCCTCAGCAAACTGGCTGGATAGGGGTTCATCGGGTGGCAGGCAGGCTGCCTGATGCCTGGATCTGTCCCTATGCTGTGCCATTGCTCCTTTGTCTGTATTCAATAAAATAAGCTGTGGCCACATTTTTACCAAAAATGGTTTATTCCTTCCAATGCCTCACCCTCTATCCCTCCTCGAGCCCTGCAAGCATTTGGTGAACAACATGAAACTCAGTCACAGGGTATACCAGCAATCTAAACCTAAATGATGGGTTAATACAGATTGTTCCATGTACAGCTACCAGAGCCTAGTCTTTGTTTACAGCTAAAAGTAAAATTCAAAAACACTAAGAACCATGCATGTAAACTTTTATTAAGGCCTACCCAATGACATATAAACAGTGTGCAAGCATTCAATTTTATCAGAACTCTTCTTCAGTCTGAATGTTCTACATTAAAAAAAAGGGGTTTGGGGAAGAGACATACCTCAGGACATGGTTAACTCCTGTTAAAGCCTACATTGTGTGTTAAATGCAAACTAGACTCAAAGTCAACTGGCTTCAAGTTACTCCAGGCAAGAGGCAATAAATCAACTGCTTTCCAAAGCAAAAACAAGTCCTAAAAATTCCCCAATGACTACTACCTGTACTAGCTAGAGTGGGTTTCAATTTCAGTCTTTTCCTCCACTGCAGTCCAGATTTCATTCTTTTTGCTGATGGTAGTCCCCATAAGATTAAAAAGAGGCTGTTCAAGCTACTGCTCCTTTGTTGAGACAACCAGTTTGGCTTGAGATTACACTGCCCTAGTCAACTTCTTCCTGTCTGACCATAAAAGATGCTGAAATAATTTTAGAAAAAATGTTAATTCAATATGGTAAATGGTCCAGATCTAAGATTCTCATAACTTTTAAATTGATTTAAAAATCACACACACTATTCTCACAGTAAGTATAGCAAAAGGAGGCTAAGTATTAGAGTGATTTTGTTAAAAAAGGTCGTTAATATGAATATTTTCTGCAGAGCAAGACTAAGTGTTTCAATCCCCTATTGATTGATTTAAAAGCTTGTGGTGGTGATGAGAGAAAACCGGGTGAACTGATTTTGTTGTCAATTATATTACTTTTCTTTTTGCATATTAGTCATGACTGCTCAAGTGGCCAGAGAGGAGGTCGGGATAATGATTGAGGACAAATTACTCAACTCACTGATCATCTAATGTTGATCTGTAATGCTAGGTTAATATGTTACAAATTATGTATTAAATAATAATAGTTGTAATTGTAAATACTGTTTGATAAAACTGTTCATAGGTGTAACAGTTCTATATTTGTCAATATATTTCTAGCTTTCCCCTTTTCAAGTGCCTGTTTAGTCAAGTGCATCATTAAATTACTGTGCTGTATGCATTGTTTTATAAGCTTTACTGTTTTATATGCATTGTTGTAATCCACCCCGAGCCTTGTTGTGCAGGGGAGTACGGACTAGAAATCAAATAAACAAATAAATAACACACTATTTCAAAATATTTGAGTATGCATAGGTTTCAAAAGGTATGCCTCTTTCTTTTAGTTTCATGCCAGATCTTCTTGATGTCTATAATCTCTTAGCTAGAATTAGTCAAATTCAGCCATGCAAGAAGTCAAATTCCACCAGGACCTCCCGACCACAGTAAGGGATGCAGTAAGGGAGCATGAAGCCCCTTGTCCATCTTCTGGTCCAATATTGGACCACTTCAACTGACTCTCTCAGGAAGATGTCAACAGGGTTCTGGCAGCTGTAAGGCCAACCACTTGCCTCCTTGACCTGTGTCCTTCCTGGCTGGTAAAAGCCTGTGGGGATGGTATTGGGGTTCCCCTGGGAGAGATCATCAACTTGTCCCTTTCATCAGGGACCTTTCCAGTAAGGTTAAAGGAGGCAGTAGTCCATCCACTCTTGAAGAAACCAACATTGGACCTGTGGTCCTGGCCAACTACTGCCCAGTTTCCAATCTTCCATTTCTGGGCAAGGTAGCTAAGAGAGCAGTGGCTGAACAACTCCAGAACTTCCTGGATGATGCATCTATCCTTGATCCACTCCAGTCCTGTTTCTGTCCTGGCCATGGGATGGAGACCACACAAATTGCCCTCACAGATGACCTCCAGAGGCACCTGGATTGGGGCAGGTTGGTACTGCTGTTGCTTTTTGATCTGATGGCAGCGTTCAGCATGGTTGATTATGATCTTCTGACCCACTGTCTCACTGATATAGGAGTTTGGGGGAGGGGTGCCTTAAAGCGCTTTTCCTCCTTTCCCTGTGATTGGGGACAGAGGGTGGCACTTGGTGAGAGAGTCTCCCCACAATATCCCCTTGAATGTGAGGTGCCACAGGGGGCAATTCTCTCACCAATGTTGCTCAACATCTACATGCTCCCCCTTGCCCAGCTGATCTGAGGGTTTGGGCTGGGTTGTCACCAATATGCAGATGACATCCAACTCTATCTGTTGATGGATGGCTGCCTAGATTCCACCCCAGAGAATCTGACCAGGGATTTGGAGGCCATGGCTAGATGATTACAGCAGAACCAGTTGAAACTTAATCCAATGAAGACGGAGGTCCTGTACCTGAACTGGCAGGGAGAGTTGAACTGGAAATAAGGCTATCCACCCGGGATGGTGCAGTACTTGTGCCATCCCAGAAAGTGAGGAGCCTGGGGGTGGTCATGCCTCACTTTCTATGGAGGCCCAGGTCACCACAGTGGCTGGATCTGCCTTTTACCACCTTTGGCAGATCCAACAGCTGGCTCCTTACCTCTCCCCCAGGACATGGCTATGATAACCCACACAATGGTCACTTCCAGACTTGATTACTGTAACTTGCTTATGCAGGCTTCCCCTTGTGGCTGATCTGGAAACTCCAGCTAGTGCAAAATGCAGCAGCATGCCTGCTGACTGTGTCACCTGTGTGAGCCCATATTTGGCTAGCACTAAGCCAATTGCACTGCTATCAGTTGAGTACCAGATCCACTTTAAGGTATTGGACCTTTAAAGTCCTGCACGACCTGGGACCGACATATCTGAGGGACCACCTCTTCGCATATGAGTCCTGGAGAGCTCTGTGCTCTGCAAATCAAGACTTGCTGGTGATCCCCAGCCCAAGGGATGTCCACTTAGCCTCAACTTTTTGAGGATTGAGTAGATGCGGGGGAAATTGCATGAAGCTGCGGGGCAAAATGCGGCCGCGCAGCAGCTTGTGTGAAATTGACACGTACCATCGGGGCAAAAGGGAGGAGTGAGCGTGGAGCAGCGCTTGTGGGAAATCACCCAGACTAGTAAGTCGGCTGGTGGCGGGCGGGCCCACTGGCAGCTGCTGCTTGTCAGCAGTTGGGGTGGTTGCCGGGGAGCCCAGGGTTGGGGTTGGAATCGCCTCCCCCCCTTCCCCAATTTGGCCTGGGCTGTACCAGGACAGATAGTCACCTTCCCATGGACAGATCACTACCTATTGGGGTTCAGACTTACACTGATACCAAGACTTCACAGGTGTGGGGATGGATTAAGATGATCTACCCCTGAAGCCTGATGGATCTGTTTTTTAGGTGGCATTGGCAGGTTTTACTGTTTATATGGTTGGAACTCCTGTTGATGCTCTGGCTGACTTTTGACATGAGGACAGGACCCTAACAATTGCTACCATCACTCCTAGAAACCCTCTCTCAGTTCTAAGAGTCCAGGCATTGTTTACTGAGGGGCTGCAGATGATCAAAAGACAAGAGAGGTGGCTAGAGCAATGATGGAGAAAGACTCGTGATGAATCTAACAAGGCATGGGCTAGAGCTCATTTTACATAGGTGTCTGAATGCAGTTTTGGGATGTATGAGAACTAACAAGCTGAAACTTAAACCCGACAAAATGAGGTGTTAGTGATGGAGGGAAGGTTTGAACCAGGAACTGAGATGTTCGGTATATGCATTCACTCCCCCTAAAGGAGCAAGTTCATAGATTGGGGGTGCAGCTAGACCTGGGTTTCCTGTTGGATGAACAGATGGATGAACAGATTGTGACCCAGCTGCAGCCATTCTTGGACAGGAAAGATTTTACCACTGTGGTGAATGATTTGATCATTTCTGGATTAGATTACTGCAATGTGCTCTACATGGGACTGCCCTGCGAGTCAGTTTGGTGTAGTGGTTAAGTGCACGGACTCTAATCTGGGAGAAAAAGGTCTGATTCTCCACTTCTCCATTTGCAGCTGCTGGATGACCTTGGGCAAGCCATAGTTCTGTCAGAGCTGGCCTTGAAAGAGCAGTTCTTGAAAGAGCTCTGTCAGCCCCACCTACCTCACAGGGTGTCTGTTTTGGGGAGGGGAAGGAAAAGAAGCTCGTAAACTGCTCTGAGTGACAGGGGGGGTATAAATCCAATCGCTGCCGCCGCCACCACCACCTCCTCCTCCTCCTACCACACTGGCTCTTCTTCTTCTTCTTCTTTGGAGTTAGTGTAGATGTAACAAGACTGGTGTGATATGGCTTCTATGACCCACTGAAGGGCCTTCTCAGTTGTGGTGCTGAAACTTTAGAACTTCCTCCCCAGAGAGATGCATCTGTCTCCCTGTTGTATACCACAGTGGGTAAAGATATTTTGTTTGATTTGGCATTCTCTCAATAACTCTTATTAGTCCTCCTCCCTGTTTATGAGTTTATATGTGTTTATCTGTTGATGTGCTTTATTTTACACACACATACACACACACATATATATCAACAGTCTGCCTGCAGATACAGAGGTCACACTCTCCCCCAACAAGTTTTTCTACAGACTCAGGGGACTCTTTGGGTCTACAGGAAAACCCCAAAAGTTTTTTTTAAAATCCCTTGGAGATGGTTGAATCCCCCCCCCCCACAAATACCTTTTGAAATGGCCACTGCAGGGATCTATTCCAGGCCCTGCCACATCTACCATGAGAGATAGACTGGCTGATAACCAGAGAGGGAGAGAGACAGGGATAAAGAGTAGGGGAAGAGGGGAAGAAAAAAGGAGAACTGGGGAGGATTGCAGTATGAATGCCTAAATAGCAGGGGGACATTTTAGAAGAATATCTGAGCTTTTCACCCCTACCTCTTTTGCTGCAGGCTCCACTGTCCTCTTAAAAACTTTCTCAGGGAGGGGGGCTTCTAACTGCTTCTCCCCTCCACCAGCTTAAGAATACACTGACTGGCTGAGAGTGAGAGAGAGAGGCAGAGAGAGATAATGGGTGGGGAAGAATGGAGCAAGCAATAGTAGAACTGGAGCTGGGATTTGGGGTGGATTCCTTGCTGCCACTTGCCCATCTCCAATGCTGAAGTATGAAGTTTTCCTGAAGTATGAATGGCTAAATAGCAGGGGGAAGTTTTAAAAGGACATCTGAGCCTGCACCTGTAAAGCCTTGCAAACAGGAGAGAAGGATCGTTCTCACGCCAATCTCTGTAGATGTGAGCTCCTCTGTCCTTTAAAACCATTCTCTCCAGCTTCTAATTGCTTCTCCCCCTCACCAGCTTGGGTACTGCTTCTTCCCACTGTTTCTCTCTTTTGACAGACTAGAAGCCTGAGTGAAGTTATAAAAGGACAGCTGAGGTGTCATTAATGGATGTGTGGACACAGTGACTGAGAGGTACAGGGCAGGTGGAGAGGGCAGGATTTCCTCCAACCAGTGTCAGTTTGTATACACCACCTTTTAAAACATTCCTTAGCAACCCTGACAGACAAATAAACTTCCAAAGACAGCTGTGGTGCTGTGGGTGAATGTGGACTCATCTCAGGCTGAAGAAGACTGGAGCCCTGCAACCACACAGTTCTTCATGGCAAGGCAAGAGACTAAACAAGCAAAGGTGCCTCAGGATGATCCATTGATAAACCGATGGCCACTTGAACAGTTGCTTTTGGCAAGGGCACTCAGAAGGAGAGTGGTACAGGACATCTGTAGCACCTCAAGACCTGCAGGACCCAGTAAGGCAACCTTTGAAATCTCACCTCACATAAAGTGATTGTAATTCCCAAGCAAACTGCTCTTTGAAGCCAACTTCAGTCAGCTGGCTATGTACAAGGGAACTGAGCAAGGCTAGATGGCTCTCTTTCCAGTATTCAATAAAGAACCCTTTGTTGAATATAATGTCAGAATATAATTATTTTAAATAAATTAATAAAAATGATCTATAAGGAACTCAGAATGGTTTTAGCTCAGTTTCAAGCTCTCTCTCTCTCTGTGGTAGCCCCTACCATACAAAACAGCCTGCCTGCACAGATAACTAAGCTCCGGGCAACCTGGCAACGAAACTGCTTTGCTGCCCTAAGGAAGCCGGGAAGCAACAGAGCCACGACGCCTGGCATTGTGACATAGGTGGGGGGTGGAGCTGGCCTGGGTAAATGGCCGGGCTCTTCTCCCGCCCAAGCCAGTTGCTTCGTGTGCTCACCCACCCACCCACCCTTTTCTTAGTGTGGGCTATGGCTGGTCGCCTGTTGGGGCCAGGTAGGAATTTTTTGCTTCTACCCAGTATTGGCTGAATGGGTGGAGGTGTTTTTGCCTATCTTGCACTGAGTGCAGTGAATTGAATGGTTGGTTGTGGTGGTCGACACCTAAATAGATTGGTCACTTGTCAGGTTTGTGCGAGCAAGAAACCGGAACTGGTGAGCACCTTACGGCATTTTCCCATTTGGGTACAGGGGGTCATCAGGAACTGCCTTTGCATTTTTAAGATCCAGGGTGTGGAACGATGATCATCTCTGGGAACCTCTTAGGGTAAGTCTCCTCTCTGCAAGTTTGAAGGCTTCAGGAGTAAGTGCTCCTAGGTGGCAACCAGTTTTGCTGGGCTGCCGGTTGCGAGCCAGACTGATGGCTCAAGACTGGAGCTGGGTGACCTGCCCATGAAAAGGGCAAGGAGGCTGGTCAGGGAGTGACGCCTGGCTTGCCTGTTCCGTGCTCGCTTAGTTGGTCCCTTGCCTCAATGTTATGTTAAACAGTTAATAAAGTCACCCTTGTTTATTTCCAAACTGTTGTCTGTCTCGTTATTCCGACTGGGGGGGGGGCAAAGTTGTTCAGAAGAACATCTGGGGGCAGCTAACATTTATAATGGTTGTGTTTTGTGTGTGTGTGTCTGAGTTTTCTATCAATCACCTATCATTAAATAAGGAATGATACCCTTGCTGAGTAAAAAAATACACATTTTTAAATATTATTGCATTTACAGCATTTATAGTAACTGATGTGCAGAACTTAGGCAGATCATGAGAGGGAGGGCAGAAATGGTTGCATCAGTGCTTAGTTCTTGTGGCCCTTTCTTACATGCCCTGGGAAATGCTGATTGCCACTTTAGAGTTTGGAAGCAATTTTTCTCCAGAGCAGTTTGCCCGGGGATCCTGGAAGTTTGGGGTTTTTTTGGTCATCTTCTGGGCCTGGAACAGGGGTCACTGGGATGTGGGGGGGTTGTGAATTTCCTGCATTGTGCAGGGGGTTGGACAAGATGACCCTGGAGGCCCCTTCCAACTCTATGGTTCTGTAGTTCTATATATACATACGTACTTATTGATGGCTACATAAATGTGATAGGGGAAGACACAAAAATCCACGTCATCTAAGATTAGCATAATTTAAAAGCAATATACTTCACATATACTCTATGATAGACAGACAAATTAAAAGATAATAGTTCCTGGGATGAAAACAGCCCTCAATTGTTTTATCAAAACCTTTTTTAAAATGTTGAATGCCCCAGAGGAACTTTCTGATCCTTCAGATATTTTCAGATTGGATATATCATGTCCCCTAAAGCAAACAAGTTGGCTCAACTCGAGATTGATGTATTATAAGCAAAAGAATAAATGTGAAAATGTTCCAGAACACAAGGAAAGTGAATAGTCATCCGAGATCATTTCTGATTTACATTTTTTAAAAAAATGAGGAGGCAATCATTTAAGCCAATTAAATTATGTTCCTACTGAAAGTATAGAAATAAATTAATAACCCACATTAATAGTCATTAATAAATAAACATAATTATAAAACCATCAAGCTCATCTGTATACTACATTTATCTTTGCCATTTACAGTGGCCTCGCCACCTGCTCCTATCATCTAATACAAAATCATTTTATCACTGCCAAATGAATTTTAGCTTGATCTAGTCTTAAAAAGATCACCAAATCACAGCACAGCAAGATACGTAAAAGATATGTGTGTAAAGTGCCATCATGTTGCAGCCGACTTATGGTGACCCTGCAAGGGGCTTTCAAGGCAAGTGAGAGGCAGAGGTGGTTTGCCATTGCCTTCCTTTGCAGAGTCTTCCTTGGCAATCTCTCTTCCAAGTACCAACCCTGCTTAGCTTCTGGGATCTGAGAAGATTGGGCCATGCCATGCCGCCTTCCCTCCCACATAAAACATACCACATTTAAGCATAGAACAGAAATGCTATGACTTTTAAAAGACAACAGTAGAGTGTGGGACTACATAAGAACATAAGAACATAAGAGACGCCAATGTTGGATCAGGCCAAAGGCCCATCCAGTCCAACACTCTGTGTCACACAGTGGCCAGAAATACCAGTGCCATCAGGAGGTCCAGCAGTGGGGCCAGGACATTAGAAGCCCTCCCACTGTTGACCCCCCCCAAGCACCAAGAAGACAGAGCATCACTTGCCCCAGAGCCCCTAGCTATACCTTGTGGCTAATAGCCACTGATGGACCTCTGCTCCATATGCTTATCTAATTCCCTTTTGAAGCCGTCCATTCTTGTAGCACCCACCACTTCCTGTGGCAGTGAATTCCATGTGTTAATCACTCTTTGGGACATGAGTGACAAATTACAAAAAGGAATACATGTCAAGTAATTAGTCAAGAAAGCATAGCTTTAAGCAAACAAATCCTTGTCATTTGCTACAGAAATAGGCTCACTGTGACTAATCTCATTCGTCATCCGATCAGAATCTTGGAAAGAGCTTGGACAACTCCCACCAGAGGTGGAAATTTCTGTAACTTTTGATCTCTTCCTTGTCCACAAATATCCCTTGTCGTATACACATCTAATGTTTGTAAGCAACTCCCCCCCCCGAACCCTACACAATGGCTGGAGGAAAACATATGAGGATCATCACACTATATTCATACTACAGTCCATCTTTAAATAGCTAGATTCTCCCACATTCTTCGGTCTCAGGATCCCTTTTTTTCTGGCATAGAAATGAATATCTGGAACAGAAAATGTAATGTGTAAAGCAGCCATCACTGAGCTGTCACAAAAATTCTTTTCTCTGATTGCTAGATACCTACTTCTAATTCTCTACATAACACTTATTCCTAACCTGTTTATTCCTATTTGTTCTAAATCATTTCAAAAACATTTATCTTGCCTGGTTCCCCCCTCTTTTCTTTGTGATTTCTACTGAGCTATTTCTAGAGTATAATCATGCCTCCTGTCAGCTTTCTTTTTTGCCTGGCTAAACCAGATGAGTTCCTTTAACCTTGTCTCATATGATAAGTTCCCTATTCCTCTGTCACACCACCAGTTCTTTCTATTTGTGTTCATTACAAGGAAACAGAGCTATAGCAAGATAGTGTACCTGAATCTCACACAGCTAACTGATGAGAGCACAGGCTTAATTAAAATAGGAGGTATAAACATCATTATAATGCAAACTTGTTGTGGGCAAAATGGAAGTGATTAATACTGATGTGAAACAGATTCTGGGGAAATGAACTTCAGTGTACATCCTCAGTAATCTTTCTACTGTCTTCCTTATTACATTGATGCTTTTCAACTTTTCCTGCATTCATAAAAGGCACAGCATAGGTTCAGAGATGGCTAATTAATAAGCATGCTGTAGATTGCAAAGTACAGAATAAAAAATGAAAAAGGAATGAAGACCATAGTTTTGATGGACAGTTTTGCTAATTTGGTGGGATAGAGATTATGAATTCTCTATCCTTCTATTGTAAGATGCAGCTATCTGATTTAGTAGACCCAAAGGACCTTTCAGTAATAGTAGGTTGAATGAAGAGAGCAAATGAGAAAGCATTAAAGGCTTGTAAGTTTAGAAAAAGTTGTGGAGATGCGGGAAGACATATTGGTTTTAGATATTAATGTCATATCCAGCTAGTTTCAAATCAGGGACATTGCTGGCTGCTAAATAATTGCTAAATATGGTTTATTTTTTACCCTAGCCTTGTTCCCTGATAAAAGCAATTTGCTTAGTCCCACATGTACCTTTCCTGACTGTCTATATTTCCTGCTCACTAAACCCTGGTGGCTTTCAGAAGGAACAGTTTGCTGTGTATTCAGACTTGTGGGGCAGCCATTGCTTCTCTGCATGGAACTGGTGATGGACTAAGTAGTTTTATCTCATTTGGCTATTGATTTAGTAACGTGACAAAGAAGATCATTCAGCCTGCCCTTCCTCCAAATAACAAAGGGCTACTTAGTTCTGTCCTGTCAGTCAGTTTGGGTGACAGTGTGTGACTCATCCAAGGTCACCATGTGTTTTATATGGCCAAGAGACATATAAAGGCTTCTCCGTACAGCATGAACTGCAGTAAAGTTAGTCATGGCTTTATGAACCCTAGCAATGCCATGGACTTAGCAGGAAACATGTTTTGACAGGAAAACATACCATTTTCATCAGCCATGATCACTTGTGAGCTGATCCTAGGATCTCCTATGCTCACCACCATCTGACATAACTAGCTGAGGAATAGCTTTGTAGCTGTGCAGTGATGGACTTTCAAGTCCTTTTGCCTTGCAGATTTTTTTTTAACCTGCACAGGAGGTTAAACTGCCTTTCTCCAAGGTTCATGGATGGTCAGTTCAGTTAATTAAATTATGAGAGAACTACAGTTCCAATATGACCATGAGAAAATGCCAATATGACTGTGAGAAAATGCACATGAGTGGAATAATATTGATAACATGGATAGATTATTTCAAACAGCAAAATGTTTAGCAAAAAGAGTTTATTTATAATAATTAGCTAACTGGTTGGTTTGCTTTCTCTTTATTTAAACTATTTGCTGCTATTTGTGGCACGCAGCAATGACAGCCCATCAAGCTATGTGAGGATGCACATGTCTGAAATGCTGCTAGTTGCATCATAGTGTACTGTTTGAATATGCAAAGAGTACTGAACAGAACTGAACTGTTCACAAACAGCTAAACAGCTTGATGTAAAATTGGCTACCAGCTCATACTGTAGGAGGTGGGTAGTTTTTGCAGTAACCTCGTTGTTTTGAGGCCTGATTCCTGTGATTTTTCTCTCTCCAAAAAGGAGACAAGATTTTTTGGATGCACTAGCCACTATTACTGCCACTGTGCTGTCTCACCACTGTTGCTTAGAAAAAAATACAAATATTTCTTACTTTACCTTACCTAGAAATAAAATATTCCTTAACTTTTCAGCACCCAAGCCCTCTTTAAAAATAAAACAGCAAGTTTCATCAGGGAAAAATATGAGGATATTATCTTTTTTACCACCAAAAAAGCTACCTGAAACCATGGCTAACTCACAGAGCAATTGATAAAAAATGGGGATTTTGGAGCCCAGAATGTTGTAAAAGTTTTCCAAATTCTTTAGAATTCTATGTGTCATCAAAGGGGCTCTGGGGATATATTCTTATTTTATATGTGCCCTGGACCCTGTCCCAATATAAAATCATATTGTTTAGTATGAAAAGAAAATAACAAAATTATGTTGCAGGTGGGTAGCCCTGTTCATCTGTAGTAGAACAAGCTTCTAATCCAGTAGCACCTTAAAAGTTTTGGATTGCTGTTGAAATCCTCGAAAAGATTAGATGATCACTTGAATTCTATTTTATTGAAATACTCAATCCCCGACGACTTATTGATAAATGAAAACCAAAAGTCTAAATTGAAGGAATGGGTATTTAATAAGGATGGGCTTTTGAACTGACATGTGGTGGTAAGTTGCCGTACAGCCCCCTTGTATAAGATCTTTAAAAGAGATCATTGCAGGACTGTATATCTTGAGAAACTAACTACTCTGGAGCTGAAAAGGGCTTTTACTGCCCTAAGGTTCCACGTCATACCCTCAATGGTTTGTATTGGCCGCTTTCGGGGTGTCCCTGCTGCCTCCGGAATATGCCTCTGTGGTATGGGTGAAGTGGATGATGTCGAGCATTACATTCTGAGATGCTCATGGCATGAATCACTTAGGCAAAGGTTTATCCTATTCTACCTCGGTATAATGGAACTTCAGAGCAGGATTTGACCGTTTTCTTGCTCTCTGATATTGATGCACATGTTACTAGCAGAATGGCTTTGTTTGCACTGGCGGCAAAAAAGATAAGACTGGGTATAGGACTTACTGTAAGTTACTGATGTATACTCTTGGTTGTGCTTTGATTTATTTTGTGTTGTTATGGCCAATGGCTAAGTCAATAAACTAAACTTGATAACCTTAAAAATCACCAAGATTTCCAGGGCATAAACTTTAGAAAGTCAAAGCTTCCTTCATCAGAATCAACATAATAGTGTTGGTTTTGCATGTCAATATATTTATGTAATGTAAATTGAAAGGGACTAGGATTCCTTAAACTTCTGCCTCAGGGTGAGTGATGATTCAGCTACTTTTATTCCTGCTCAGAGTAGGAGCAATAGAAAGTAAGGTGGATTGTGGGTATGCTGTTTTTTCATAACAATGTATTTGGTTATCACAGCTGAAGTAGAGCGCAGTCTTTGCATCTCTCACTAACCTAAATACCTTGCAGTATGAAAAGTATACAAAAAAAAAGATTTTTTTGTATATTACCTACACAGAGTAGAGGATGAGGTCATATTGGGAGGAGCACTTTGAGGACCTTGCAGGCTGTTATGCATGTGTGTGCTTAAATAAATAGAATGCGATTTACTGAATTGCAACTGCTTTTTATTAAACACATTGTTTCTTATTAACATTATGTACGTCGTCAAAATAGATTGCAAATAAATGTTTTCCATTTACACTTGGGTTCATCTAGTAAAGCATATTATTTTGAAAATAGCTGATTTACAATTAAAACTGAGCATCTCTAAATTGGTATTACAATCAATGAAAGTTTGATGATGACCTATTCATGTGTGCATCTATTTCAGGAAAAATGAAATTGGTAATTTATCTTCTTGTTTAGTTTATTGATACAGTTACTCCCAGATTTACCCTTCCTGTGCAACCTTTAGTGTTATCAACTGGACTAGATCATGTGATTCTTCTGTATATTCATTTTTGCAGCTCTACATATTTAACCTTCAGCAAATATAATTCCATAGGCACAAGTCATTTCCCCCAGCATTTGTTTTTCAGAAACCTTGACACTTAACCTGCTTCCCTACTACTCTACTGCATGCACTATTTTTCATGAATTCCCTTTCAAGCAACATCATTTCACCATATATCTAAACTGTTTTTGACATTGAAAATTTAATGTGCAGTGCTTTCAACAAAAGTTCCAACAGATACAACTTCTGGAAAGGTAATATGGGGCAAGAAGGTGAAACAGTTGTGAAGGTGAAACTCTAGTGATGGGATGTGATCCAGGGACATTCTTTGTCCTCTACCATGGTCCTCCTTGAAGCATGATACCTGATTGGAGACATTGGGGAAAGGAGCAAGGCAATATGAATGGTTCACAGAAACTATTTAATAGGGCTTCCTTTCCCCTCCCCACTCCCCAACCCATGTAATTCCATGCAGGCCTGGCAAATCCATGAATAAACTTTCCCAGTGTCAGAAATGACAGTTTGGAAGAGGAGAAAGCCAGAAATACTGGGGATCCTTGTATAGTTCTCACAGATTGCTTATGCTGACCCGAATTCAGAATTTGAGAGTCCGTTCAGCTTTATTCATTATACATCTACTGTACAGATATACATATGGTGCTGAAAAGTGCTGTCATGTCACAACTGACTTAGGGTGACCCTGTAGGGTTTTCAAGGCAAGAGATGGACAAAGGAGGTTTGCCATAGCCTTCCTGTATGTAGCAACCATAGACTTCCTTGATTTTTTTCCTATCCAAGTACTTATTTTAAGTACCAAGTACTTATTTTATGAAAAATTCAATGTACATGCTATTTATACATATGGTATACCAGGAAAATAAATGAAATGAATGGCACCAAGCATTACTATTTCCACTTGTTTATGTTACGCTAATAAATTAAACAACTGTGACTTTTGTTCATTCACTTTGAAACTAATATACATTCCCTAATTTAAAATGGAATTTGTTTTGAACAGAGATGTACATCAGATGTTTTCCAATTTAAGCTGGTTTAGTCAGAACAAACCCAAATTAGGTAGAAAAGAATAATGTTTGGTCACCTCCGAGTGACCTGCTTAAATGAAAAAAGAATTCAGGGAAAGAACTCTTTGGGCTCCTTTCCCTGGGAAAGAATCAAAGAGAAGAAGAAGAAGAAGAAGAAGAAGAAGAAGAAGAAGAAGAAGAAGAAGAAGAAGAAGAAGAAGAAGAAGAAGAAGAAGAAGAAGAAGAAGAAGAAGAAGAAGAAGAGGAGGAGGAGGAGATTGGATTCATGCCCCACCCTTCACTCCAAGTCTCAGAGCGGCTTACAAACTCCTCCCCTTTCCCCTTCCCACAACAGAAACCCTGTGAGGTAGGTGGGGCTGAGAGAGCTCTGAGAGAACTACTCTTTCAAGGACAGCTCTGACAGAACTATGTCTTGCCCAAGGTCATCCAGCAGCTGCAAGTGGAGGAGTGGGGAATCAAACCTGGTTCTCCCAGATTAGAGTCCACACACTTAACCACTACACCAAACTGGCTATGCATGTCTCATACACATTCATACAAATACATGTGTTTTTAATGGCAAGTTCTCATCATTTACTGTGAAGTTTCATTAAAATACGATGATTGGATGGGAAATAATAGTTCTGTCGAAAATCTCAGGCACTCATGTTGAGATAGCAAATAGAACATTCTTTAAAAGTTGCCTCTGACTGCCTGCACTTTTCTTTTGAATGCACTGCAATTATATGAGTTCTAAAGGATTACACAGTACAATGGAATTATCTTATGTAAGCAAATTTTGGATGAGTTTCTATTGTGTGTTATCATATAACTCAAGACATAGAATTACATCAGATGCCTAATTTTTTTTTGCAAAATATTTTTATTAGTAATCCTACATTTGCAATGAGACTTCAATTTTCCTCCTATCTAAAGCAGCTTTTCGGGTTTATTTATTGTGCTTTTATGGTTTTATCTTCTGAACAATTTATTTGATCAAAGGATTTTGGTCTTCTGTCCTTGACACCATTTTGAGTGTTACAATAGCAAATGCTCTGGAACATAAAGGATGGAGCAAGCAGAAAAGCTTTATATATTGTTCATGCTGCCCACAAAAGCACATGTACTTATCAGCTATTTCTAATCACACTGTTTTGGGGAAACCATATGACATTTTTTATACATAGGGGGCCCAGGGAAATCTGAATGCTGATATCACAGCTGAGACATTTTGGGAGGGTGACTGTGTTTGTGGAACCCAGGCACTATATAAATTAAATGCAAAATGTAGGGGTTATGCCAGATACAGTTCCAAGGTTACAATAGCAGCCATAGAGTGGTTCAGAAGAGGGTTTCTGTCCTTGAAATCCTCAAATGAATTATCCGTATTTTCAGATTGTGCTGTAAGACAACATGGGAACAAAGTCATGGGGGGGGGGGGGGGGGGGGGAATCTTTCATTTTCTCAGGATCAGGGCATTGTGCCTCATATTAAATCAAATTGTTGAACTCAACCTGTAGTTAACAGCAATTCATATTGCAGATCTGGCCTCAAGCATGAGTTGAAAAAATGTGTAGCGTTCAAAGCTTTCCTTGATATGATGACAATGGAAAACTAGGTAATCTTTATGCTCCAGGTCTAAGAAATGCAAAAGGGGGGGGGGAGTCAACTTTATTACCCTGTCTCTAACTTAGCAGCATGGCATTTCACTTTATAGTATTCCAATTATTTCACCTCCCAAGAATAATGAAGTTCAAAAAAGAATGAGACAGAAATCTCTGTAGCTTTAAAGAATATAATTTCAGAAAATGTTTCTCTGGAAATAGTGTTGAATGGAAGGGGGGGAAAGTTGGGATAAAAAGATGAAAAGGCCTCTTCTGCTCGCTGTGTATTGATTCAGGTTTCAGCCCAATGTGAGGGCAAAAGAGAATTCTAAACAGAATGAACAGGATGTCAAAAATGTGCAACAATTTTTTAAAGGAAAACAATCCTTCACCACAGCTATCTGCAAGATGTGGCTCTTCTATTATGGAAATCAGCGTTCTCCATTTGAAATCGAATCTGCACAATTTGTTAAATCATGCTTTTCAGCATGGTTCATCACCTTTCAGTGATTTGTCCAACTGGTCTGTAAAAGTAAATTCAGATAAATCTTGTATATTTAAAAATGGATGATCAAGCCCAATTCGCAAGAAATGTGTCTTATTGAATTCAACCAGCAAACTAAGTAGGCTGTTTTAATAGCCACTGGGAACTTTATATTCTGCTTCTATTTTTTCTTGATTTCCCTTTTCTGCTGAAAACTAAATAAGAATTCAGAAGCTCACTTTTCAATATCAAAACAAAGCACTGACCTGAACATCAAATAGCAGTCCAAAGTCGATAGGAACATGGTAGCTAATAGACTGTGACTTGACTCCACTGAGTCAACTTGTCATTTCTGTAATTTGTTTATTAAAAGTCTAGTAAATGCCTTAATTCCTCTGAACAAACTGTCTCTTGGTTTCTCTACCTTTTCTAATTAAGTAATTATTTCAATTCAGAAAGTGTTCACAGACAAAAAAATAGCAATAGACTTCTTCCCTCCCCCTCCCCCGTACCACAAACAGGTAATGTTAACCCTGCAGGCTTTGATAAGCCATAGATAAGTACAGTAAGTTGCAGATGGCATGTGAAAATAAAAGTATGATTATTGCTGAATATGAAATTAATTATATTTTATATGAAATGCATTGTACACTTAGAATATGCAAAGGAAAGTAGCATAACTAATTATTTGGACATTAACAAAGAAAGAAGAAGGAGGAGGAGGAGATTGGATTTATACCCCTCCCTTCACTACCCAAAGGAGTTTCAGAGTGGCTTACAATCTCCTTTCCCTTCCCCTCCCACCAACAGACACCCTGTGAGGTAGGTGGGGCTGAGAGAGCTCTTTTGAGAACTGCCCTTGAGAGAATAGCTCTGAAAGAATTTATGACTGACCCAAGGTCACACCAGCAGCTGCATGTGGAGAAATGGGGAATCAAACCCGGTTCTCCCAGATTAGAGTCTACGCTCCTAACCACTACATCAAACTGGCTCTCAAGGACATAAGCTCTGATCCAGATAGGTTCGAGTGATGGCATTTCCTTCCATACAAATTAAGGCATGGAAAGCTCTGATCTTTTCAGGTCAACCAAATTGTGACATATGGATGCTTAACGTAACTGTACTTAATGAAAGACAGGAATTCATATCATGAATGTCAACCCCATCCAATAATTCAGTATAATTTACTGTAGGATCTGGGAGTGAAGGCCCAGTATACAAAAAAGGCAAAGAAAAAATAAAATATGAAAAAGACTGTACTATTTTGATTTATAATCTCTACAAATCTGGACATCAAAATGCTGGGCCTTTAAATGAAACAGGATCTGTAGTATGTTAAAATTGTTTAATTAATCTATTAAGCAATAAAGTATTTGCACAAGGTTCAGCCTGCAAAACATCTATGGAAAACCCAGAAGTCTGAAGTATTTTTAATGATTAAAGATATCCTGAACATCGGCAGACTCTGCTTTGCTCTCTGAACTTCTTTATCAGTGAGTCAGTTCCTGTTTAATAAATCAACTGAATCAATGCAGTCTGAAGCTGTGCAAAGAAAATTATCTTTCTTGAAACTACTCTGTTGGTAGATCTGCCTACTTAACATGTTGTGACAGCCTGAAGTACTTGCAACTGTCTGGAGATATACACAAACCATTAAAAACTCCACGAAATGCAGCATTTGAAATAATAGTAAGCATCAATATCTTCTGGAAAAATGCGGGGCACTAAAGTATTAATAACAAAACAGCTGTTTAATAGCCTCCTACAAAACATTTACAACATGTTGATGGTATTCAAAAAAGCAAAGAAGTGTCATTATATTTGAGGGAGGAAATGGTGTCCTGTTGTTTTCTACGATATGTTTAAAGCTCCAGTCAAAAACAGAAGGTACAGTATTTAGCCACATTTGAATTTTATTACTGTAGGGATGAAGCTGACATTCCTGTGTGTACGATTTGAGACTTTTTCTTTGACAGCCCTCAGCTAAACAAATATGAACTAAAGCTGCTTATTCTGTCATTAATGTATTTGTGTGCCTTCAGTGGATTGCTTTTGAAGAATCAAGTAATCCAGATGTACAATAGCAGGCACAAAGCATATCGGAAATGTACTAAATTCATAGAATCTGATCCTGGATGGCTTACTTGGAAGTAAGGACCATTGATTGCAGCTGGGCTAAATCCAAATCTAAGACTGAAGTTCTATTAGATCTGCAGTCTTATTCAGAGACTGTCCGGATAGTGAAAATGAACTCAAGTTTATGGATAGATGACTCAATAAGAAACTTACCAGGTTTGATAGCTGTCAGAGAGCTGGCATGGCATAATGATTAGCATCGGACTAGAACTTCAGGACTAGAATCCTGCTCTGCCATCAAAGCTCACTGGGTGTCCTTAGGCCCATCACAGTCTTTCAGTCTAACATACTTTACAGGGTTGCTGTTGTGAGGATAAAGTGGTGATGTGATAAGCCACTTTGGGTTCTAATTATGAAAAAAAAACAGGATGTAATTTTTTAAAACCCAAGTAAGTATGTAAAAGCCCACAAAATGTTTGCTGAAACAATGTATTTTCATTACAGTGCACATAAACTAAAAAAAAGGGGGAAATTACTCCTGATGATCAAAGATGAAGTGTGCAGCAAGAAAAAGGGCCTGGGTAGAAGAGGCCTTCCATTTGCGGGGCTGGGCGGGGGAGGAAGAGGCTGGCCAGGTGCCAGGCCGGAAGGGGGTGGGACCAGGTGAGTGGCGGGAGGATAGGTGCCTCCCCTCCCTCTCCAGGCCAGTCGCTGGGCAGCGGGGTGGCCGGAGGGAGAGGCCCGGGTATACGGGACCCGGGCCACTTGCCATCCTCACCCCCTTTCGTCCGCGACTGGAGGAATGGGGAATCAAACCTGGTTCTCCAGATTAGAGTCCGCTGCTCTCAACCACTACAGCGGAAATACATCCCTTTGCATTAGGGTGAAATATTGTAATCTGAAGATTGGCAATTTATATAGTCATACTCTGAATAAAACCATGTAAAAATGCTATTTGAATAGAAATTCCTGTCCACAGTCTCAATATAAATAAACCACACTGCAATAAATAGGTAATCCATTTTTATTCTTCATAAGAGACAGCCCCTTTGATAGCACTGTACACTTTCAATCTTCCTAAAACGAGTATTGCCTACTCAGACTGGCAAAGGCTCTCCAGGTCTTAGGCAGAGGTCTTTCATATCACCTACTGCCAAATCCTTTAACTAAAGATGCTGGAGATTGAACCTGGGACTTTCTGTCTCTCACTGAGACACATCCCCTCCCAATGCTCTCAAGGCAGTTATTACAGAAATTAGTTCCCTTATAAATCCCATCTTAAAAACTTAAAAAACAAACAATCATTCCAGCAACTGTGGATGGAGGAAGCAAGGAAGCAAAGAGGAGATTGGATTTATACCCCGCCCTTCACTCAGAGTCTCAGAGTGGCTGACAAACTTCTTTACCTTCCCCTCCCCACAACAGACACCCTGCTAGGTAGGTGGGGCTGAGAGAGTTTCTTCCAGAACTGTCCTTGAGAGAACAGCTCTGACAGAACTATGGCTTTCCCAGGGTCATCCAGCAGCTGCAAATGGAGGAGTGAAGAAATCAAACCTGGTTGTGCCAGATTAGAGACCGCAGGCGTAACAACTATACTACACTGGCTTTTAGAAAACAAGATTCTAGCAGTAGATACTCCCTTCCTCTTCAGATGATTCCTTTCGAGCGTCTCTCATATAACAGCATCTGTAACCCAAGTCCTCTTCACTGTGTAATGACATGCACCTTCCCACCTCACCCACTCAAGTATTTAAGGCCATCTAGATTCAGTGGGGCTTCGCCTTTTTGATCAAATGGGTTGGGGACTTGGGTGCAGACAAGTTCCTCTGGAACTCATGTGTTGTGTTAGCTCAGCAGAGGATCCCCCTATACATGAAGAGAGAGGGGGAGAGAAAGAGAAGGGGGGGGGGTTGATAGCTGGCATGTAAGTTTGCTAATTATCCACCCCTTGAGCATCAAATCAGATGGAAGGACAGCATGAAAATGTTTTAAATAAAGTTAAGTAAAGGGAGTACCTCACCCCCAGCACAAAGAGCCCCAAGAAAGGTGCCTGTTATG
>NW_015174321.1:62202-138927 GCF_001447785.1 Gekko japonicus | reverse complement strand
GGAACGAGGCAGCCCTGCCTCCCTACACTCAGCTTCCAGCCCCCCAGGGCCGAAGCCATTCATCTCAAGTGGAGGGGGGGTTGGCACCAAAATGAGGTGTGCAAACCGCCCAACTACTGCCTAGGGTAAAAGACATTCCCCATACCTAACGCTGGCCCGTAGGCGGCTAAGAAATTAGCCCCGCTGCTGCCTGCTGGGCCGCTTGATGCAGCCGGAGACTCCCTGTCACTTTTGTTTTCTTATTGGGTATAAGTGGTCTTTGAAAATAAAAGGACAGGTATCTATTACTATTGTGGAGGGGGGGGAAGATACATAATTTGTAAGTTAGTAAATGGTGGGAAATTATGCTTATTTGGGTGGATCACTTTGCTCATGTTACTGAGAACACAGCTGGGGGAACCAGCATAGGACAAGAAGGAAGAAGAAGAAAGCAAATCGGATGGCGAGTTAGGCTCAGTGTCTTCTGACGAGGACTCTCTCTCTGAAAAGGGGGAGGCGGCCCCCAAAAGTCCATATAAATTGAGGATAAGAAAATATAAGAGAAAATAAAGGCTGAAGGACTCTGAATGTGCCTGAAAATCTAGAAGTAACTTTGGGATGCTCTGATGGTTTCATTTAACAGATAAATGGATGGTTAAAAGATAAATAACTTAGCATAACCGACTAGGTTCAATGTATTACTAGCATTTTAGAATAATATTGAAATAAGCTGATGTATTGATCTTGGGGTTTTTTAGTCAATAGTGGGTTTCTTTTCTTTCTCCTTAGATACCTATAATTAACCGGTCTTTCGAGAAGAGCAAACAGGATATAAGATTATAATTATTCAAATAAATAAGATAGCTTCATGGGTATATTGTTGTTAGTCTGAGAAAGGTTTAGGAGTAAGAGTGTTTGTGTAATGTATAAACCTTGCTATTGGAGCAATTTAGATGAACTTGATTCACGTGGTGGCAAGGATGTTATAACAAATGTGATTTGGATAATAATGTATAATTAATTTAGTTAATTCAGTTCTAATATTGTGGTATGTATATCTCTTTTTCTTTTCTTATATGTGAAGATCCAATATTTTTTTTAAAAAAAAAAGATCCTGAAAGGGACCTATTGAACAGGAGTTATCTTGTAAAGAGCCTATCACCAGGAGTGTGCGTGTGTTGGGTGTGGTGTTTTGCACACATTTAAGCAGGGCTCCAGCCCTGCTAGAGTTGTCTTAGAGTTTAGCTGAAATCACTAATAAACTGTGAGCAGATCACTCAACGTGTCTGAATTCAGTATATTTCATTAAGGCAGTTGAGGTGTTTATGACAAATTGCTAGGTAAACATCTATGGAGTTTCAAAAAAACATTGAGACAGGATTATTTTTGTTTGTTGAAAATATTTGCAAAAACTGTATTTTCAGTTCTAAAACTGGGTGCTTTGAGCATTGCTACCCTGAAATGCCTGCTCTCACCCTCTGGCATTATCTGACAGCACTGCTGTTAAGTGCCACATTACAGCAGCTGTGGAAGAAAAAGAAACACATTTTCCAAATGGCAGCATCTTTCTCAACCATAGGATACTTCCCTACAACCAGCTTGTTTCAAAGTAGTTGCTTCACTTGGCATGCTGTCTATTTTCATTGCTCAAAGCCTGACCTTACAGTGCAGTTATGAAGCTCAACAGAAGAGGTACAGAAGGTATTTCAGAAATAATATACCTGGGATCCTCTGGGTTGGATCTCACAGAAGATCTCCATTCATGGAGTATGACTTTCTTTCTCTTTCTTCCTGCTGCTCCTGGGGGACAAGGAACCCCCAGTAACTGCATGATAGTGACAGTTAGAGGTTTGAAGCCAAAGAGGGGAATTGATGAAAACTGTCCCCTTCCACATAGAATCCTCCAATTCAACTCAAGTTATCATCTCCTTCTAGGCATGATGACTTGGTATTCTGTGACTGATTCAGGTGTGACGTTATTACTCTTTTTTAAAAAAATGTAAATTGTATAAGTTTGAGTCCAAAAGTGGAAAAAAAACCTTCTCTGAGCTATATAATATTTTTAGATACGAATTTCTGCATGTTTACGGATGAAACAAACATTTGTCTATTTTTTTGTTTTTACACATGTACTGTTTTCTTAATGAGAAATTGATGAATGACAACATCTGGCAAGGAGCAAAAACATATGGTCTGAATAGCTGTTTCTACAGAGGTTAAAATTGGCTTTGCAGTTTTCTCTAGTTGCCACTATGATTGACAGGATCATAAAATAAATCACTCATTTCTCTCCCCCTCTGAGCTGGTCCTCTGTATCATCAAAAACACTAGGGGGTAAATTTGCAATGCGGTGCATAAGGAATTAGACACGCAAGGTCCATTAGCATAAATGGGATTTGTGCACCTAATTCCCCACACACCATGCAGAAAATCTACCCGTAGGATATAATATTAATGTTTTCTTCTTCATTCTGTTTTTCATTTCAAATGTAATTGTGTTTTTTAACAGAAAAGGAGTTTCTGGTAAGTTATCGAAAACATTATTTAAGAGCCTTTTGACCTTGATTCTTAAAAGGAGATAGATGTGTATGGGATCTTCAGAATGAGACACAGACAGCAAAACAAAACAATAAGATATACAATAGTTAAAAGGAATGTGGCCCTACAGTTTCATCTCCTATAGTAAAGTCACCTTTCTCATGAAGCTGTGACCCTGACTCACCTATGGGTCCTGTTTGCAGACCTGCAGGGACGGAGAGAGTCAGCGAGGGTGACAGTGGCCATGGCTCCATGGGCAGCTGGGTGGGTGGGTGGGTGGCTGCAAAGATGTAAAAATCAGGACCACCCTGTCCCAGGAAGGCCTATCCATGGGCTTGAACTGGGCAGAGGGGAGGAGAAGGGGCCACCAGGAAGAAAATGTGCCACACCACCACCTGGCCAGCTCAATTTCTCTGTTGTCTACTGTCCATGTCTTGCATTTGGCCCCTATTAAATCTCAATATATGGAGCTGCGGTGGCTCAAGTGGTTAAGATGCTGAACTGCAGGCTGTGGAAGGTCAGTAGTTCAGCAGTTCGAGACCCGGGTGCCGCATGATGGAGTGAGCTCCCATCTCTAGTTCCAGCTCCTGCCAACCTAGCAGTTCGAAAGCAAGACATTGCAAGTCACTCTCTGATAGGTACCACTTTGGTGGGAAGGTAAAAGCGTTCCGTGCACCTTGGTGTTTAGTCATGTCGGCCACATGACCACAGAAATGTCTTTGGACAGCGCTGGCTCTTCGGCTTTGAAACGGAGATGAGCACCGCAATCCTAGAGTCGGATTCAACTGGCTTTGGACCAAGGGAACCTTTACCGTTACCTTTTAAATCCCAGTATTGCCCATAATACATTAAAAAAGCCCAACCAACCATTGTTGAAAATCTGCAACTTCAGAAATAAAATCAGGATGAAGACTTGCTCACAAAGTGATATAGTTATCACCAGGCAAGACTGAGAAAAGGGATGCACGTGTTAGTAAATGTGTTCCTATTGCCTCTCTACACCACATGGAAACTAAAACTGAGAGCCAACATGTTGTAGTGGTTAGAGAGTTGGTCTAGTATTTAAGAGATTCAGGCTTGAATACCTACTTTGCCATGGAAGCTTGCTGGGTAAGGGACCAGTTACTCTCCCTCAGCCTAACTTACCTCACAGGGTAGTTGTTGTGATAGTCAAATGCTGGTGGAGAGAATGATGTAAGCTGTTTTAGTCCCCAGTGGGGAGAAAAGCTGGGTATAAATGTCTAAATAAATATGCCTTATGGGGGGGGGACCCCTTTCTGTAAAACTTCTATGTTACAGCCTAGTCTCACATAAACTTTTATGTATACTCTTATACAGAAAGGAACTCTGTTATTGCTATTAAGGTGGGTGGCCATGGATCTGAGACATTTCTCTGTAGTGGTCCCAGAACATGGAACATCCTTCATGGATTCACTCATCAGGCTACCTATATAAGTTTAGAATCAATTATGCACTCTCCTATTTATTCAGGCGTTGGGAAACATCTGCTTTTATTGTATTAATTGTTGTTTTGTATTTTACTTTTTAAAATTATGTTATTAATTTTCATAAGGTGATTTTAATGATATTGTTTATTAGTTATACCTGTCTCAGGTAGAAAATAATTATACTCTAACAGAAGTAGTTCCTTATAACAAATGGTATCCCTTTATGTAGACATATGTGGGGTGTGTAAAGTTAACTCAGATATTTTCCATCAGAAGGAACTTTGGCATACTAAAGATATGGAGTGCATTGCCAGAAGAGGTGCTTTCCTTTATGCTATCCCTTTCCAATGATGCTCACATCCAGGGCCCATTCCAAATTTTGTGGGGCCCTGGGCAGAGAGTTCCCAGTGGCCCTTATGACAGACCCCTGCTTCTTCTTCTCTGTGAGGCAGATTTTTTTTTGCCAAAACACAACCACTTTTAACTTTAAAAGGGGTAATTTTTCTGATATGAGGGGATATGTGGGGAGGAAACTGAAGGGAAAAGTAGAAAGGGTCAAAACCATTGGGGAAGCTTGGAAACTATTTAAAACTACGATTCTAGAAGCTCAAAAAAATATATAGTCCGCAGGTTAGGAAAGGCACAAACAGGTATAAGAAAAAGCCTACATGGTTAACAAACAAAGTAATGGAAGCTGTAAAAGGTAAAAAGGATTCCTTTAAGCGGTGGAAAGCTAGTCACAGTGAGGCTGATAAAACAGAACACAGGCTATGGCAAATAAAATGCAAGTCTGTGGTCAGGCATGCAAAAAGGGAATATGAGGAGCATATAGCAAAAAACGTAAAAACCAACAATAAAACTTTCTTCAAATACATTAGAAGCAGGAAACCAGCCAGGGAGGCAGTGGGGCCCTTGGACGACCAAGGGGTAAAAGGAGTATTGAAGGATGATAGGGAAATGGCTGAGAAGCTAAATGCATTTTTTGCCTCCGTCTTCACTGTGGAAGATGAGAGGTGCTTGCCCACTCCAGAGCCGCTGAGTTCGGGAGGGGTGTTGAAAGACCTGAGTCAGATTGAGGTGACGAGAGAGGAGGTCCTAAAACTGATAAACAACTTAAAAACTGATAAATCACCAGGCCCAGATGGCATACATCCAAGAGTTCTGAAAGAACTCAATTGTGAACTTGTGGATCTCCTGACAAAAATATGTAATCTCTCCTTAAAATCAGCCTCCATTCCTGAGGACTGGAAGGTAGCTAATGTCACTCCCATCTTTAAAAAGGGTTCCAGAGGAGATCCGGGAAATTACAGGCCAGTCAGTCTGACGTCGATACCGGGTAAATTGGTGGAAACCATTATTAAGGAAAGAATTAGTAGGCACATAGATGAACAAAACCTATTGAGGCAGACTCAACATGGGTTCTGTAAGGGAAGATCTTGTCTCACTAACCTGTTAATGTTCTTTGAGGGGGTGAACAAACATGTGGACAAGGGGGATCCAATAGATATTGTTTACCTTGACTTCCAGAAAGCTTTTGATAAAGTTCCTCATCAAAGGCTCCTAAGTAAGCTCAAAAATCATGGGATAGAAGGACAAGTCCTTTTATGGATCAAAAACTGGCTAGTTCATAGAAAACAGAGAGTGAGTGTAGGTGGGCAATTTTCTCAGTGGAGGGTGGTAAGCAGTGGGGTACCGCAGGGATCAGTACTTGGTCCACTGCTTTTTAACTTGTTCATTAATGATTTGGAGTTGGGAGTAAGCAGTGAAGTGGCTAAATTTGCGGATGATACGAAGTTGTTCAGGGTGGTGAAAACCAGTGAGGATTGTGAGGCACTCCAAAGGGATCTGTCAAAGTTGGGCGAGTGGGCGTCAACATGGCAAATGGGGTTCAATGTGGCCAAGTGCAAGGTGATGCACATTGGAGCCAAAAATCCTAACTATAAATACACGTTGATGGGGTCTGAACTGGCAGAGACTGATCAAGAGAGAGATCTTGGAGTTGTAGTAGATAACTCACTGAAAATGTCGAGACAGTGTGTGACTGCAATAAAGAAGGCCAATGCTATGCTGGGGATTATTAGGAAGGGTATTGTAAACAGATCAGCCAATATCATAATGCCGCTATATAAATCAATGGTGCGACCTCATCTGGAATACTGTGTGCAATTCTGGTCACCACACCTTAAAAAGGATATTATAGCTTTGGAAAAAGTGCAGAAAAGGGCAACTCGAATGATAAAAGGGTTGGAACACTTTCCCTATGAGGAAAGGTTAAGGCGCTTAGGGCTCTTTAGCTTGGAGAAACGACGACTGAGGGGTGACATGATTGAGGTTTATAAGATTATGCATGGGAAAGAGCAGGTAGAGAAAGAGGTACTTTTCTCCCTTTCTCACAATACAAGAACCCGTGGGCACTCCATGAAATTGCTGACGGGTTAGAACGGATAAGAGGAAGTACTTCTTCACCCAAAGAGTGATTAACACTTGGAATTCACTGCCACAGGAAGTGGTGGCGGCTACAAGCATGGACGGCTTCAAAAGGGAATTAGATAAGCATATGGAGCAGAGGTCCATCAGTGGCTATTAGCTACAAGGTATAGATAGGGACTCTGGGGCAAGTGATGCTCTGTCATCTTGGTGCTTGGGGGGGTCAACAGTGGGATGGCTTCTAATGTCCTGGCCCCACTGGTGGACCTCCTTATGGCACTGGTATTTCTGGCCACTGTGTGATTCAGAGTGTTGGACTGGATGGGCCTTTGGCCTGATCCAACATTGGCATCTCTTATGTTCTTATGTTCCCCACTCTGACTGAGCAGCCTCTTGGTAGCATATTTCAATTACAGAGTTATAACTTTCTGCATGTCCCACCCTGTGATAGAGAAGTTATTTGGCTTTGCCAAGGCCAGAGATTTATTGTAACTAAGCGGGAGCCCTTTTACAAATCCCTTCGGAAATGACACTTCACATGAAGTAAAGTTCAAACCGAAAGGTTGATTTTATTGAACAGGTACAGTTGGATTAGGAATAGGGCAGGGGATGAGAAGTTGAGGTAACTGCTGTTTTTTAAACAAATTAGAATATTTTGAACAGGCAACTGAGTATAGTTGAAGCTTATATTCTTAGAGATTCAGTTCTTAAGTGTGAGAGGTTTGTTTGTCTTGGAGATTTCTTTCAGCAACAGTGTGTCTTAATAAGTTTCATAAAACTATCTTCGTTTCCTGGAAGTTAGCATTTTCTTCCTGTATTTAAATACTTCCTCTGTGGGATTATAACTTTCCCTTTTATATTCTTGAGGAGTCTAAAACCATTTCCCCTTTCACACAAACCGGTGGTCCCTTCGGAGTACACAGTAAGGGCAAGTAGTTGTGTCCTTTCACTTTCCAAGTGACTTGTCTGTTTCCCTCAGACCGACACACACATTCCTCATGACTGGCTACTGCCAAGCTAAAGTCCAAATGATGACTGATGCCCCTGACAAGACGGACATGACTTTTAAAAATTCTCCTCAGCTGGCGCTGACCAATTTATTTATTTATTCAATTTATATTTCACCCTCCTTGCATAGCAAGCTCAATCAGAGAGAAGTTCCACTGCCTTACAAACTGCAATGGTCTTCCTCTGCCCCAGTTTGGATTATTTGCCACTTGCATGTTCCCTCGCCATGGGAAATGGACCTATGCCTGTATCTCCATGGCTTCAGCCTTTGCTTTTGCTTCCTGCCAGCTGTTTTGAATGGAATGAGTTGCTCAATGTTTGAATGCTTGAGATATTTGTCTTCTTTTAGTGGATTTTCCAGTGACTGGCACTGTATCGCATGATATTACTTTGCTTGATTATTTTTTTTGATGCTTGATTTTGTCTGCTTGTATTTATTACTTCCTCTGACCTACAGGTCTTCAGTAGTATCAATCAAATGAAGAAATCAAGCCAGAGAGGGCAGGCTGTACCCTATTAGAGAATATACCTTGTCACAGACTTCCCATATTCTCATGGTATGCCATGAACAAGGAATTTAGCTAATGAATGAATATTTGCTAGCCTAGAATCCATTTAAAATGTAGTTAGCTATTTGTATTATTTACACTTTCCCCTGTTTTCTGGAAACTTAAATTCTTCCAAGGTCAGCAGCTCCTTTTGAATAGGAGTCAGAGACAGCAGGAGACCTCATCCTTATAGTCAGACTATTTTTGTGTGGATATAGGCTACATTGTAACCTGAACTACATTCAGATGATATATGACTATTGTGTACTTGTTGTCTTAACCACATACATTAACAACAGTCGTAGACTAACCCATGAAAAAACGTGCAACAAAATCTATTTTTAAAGTTGTATGTGTTTCCTATTTCCAGTAATGTTAGATATTTTTTGGAGCAGAAGTATTAGTGATGAATAAAATACATTTAAGCAAATTCTTTTGTAATGACTGGATTTCATTTGAAGCTTTGCATGGAATTCTATGGACAGAGGACTGATTCAAGAGAGATTTGCCTTATGGGAAGCTATAAGTCTTCCCATGGCCTTAAATATTTCAGTGAACATGCTCAGGAGTTCCCGAATCTCACAAGTGAATATCAGCTCTCCAATAGTCCCTTCTGTTTGCTTTTTTTCTCTGGTGCTCCCCCCCCCGGCATCCTCTCTGATTTGTATTAGTATCTTTCTGCAGTAAAGTGCCCACATCAGAATGCAGTATTACTGTATTTCCCTTGTGGTTGAAGTACAATCTTACTGAACAGAACTATTAGATCTCTCTACCCAAATGAGTTCCTTTTGTATATGCAGTTCAGATTATCATGAGTTGGTTTAAGCAGCCATTTCACCTTGCAAACTCATATTTAATTTGCTTTCCACAATCATTCTCAGAATCTAAGGCCCTTTCTCAGCATAATCACTTTCTCAATTTTTACTTCCTAATAATTTCCTGCAACAGCATTAGCTTGCATTTCCCCAGATGCATAGCATGTTATTTACTGCTTATGTTTCTAATCAGTCTGTGTCTTTTGCATGATTTTCACCTCTTAAAATGGACTTCGCTACACCTTCCATGCTAGCATTCCTTTTATGCTGTTCAGTCTATTTTCAGTGTCTAAGAAATCAAACAACAATGAAACATGTTGTAGCTTATTACATGCATTTATTGATATGACACCTAGCTTTCATAATGGTGGTAGAATTCTTTATGAATTATTTTCTCTGTTAAGATTTCATTAGAGTCACTTTCATCAGGATGGAAGGGTGCTGCTTCAGTTTTCCCTCATCCACCACACCCCCAGTAGCAATGGCCAAGCAGTTTCAATTACCATGTGTTTGCAAGTGGTCAATAAGGCCACACAGTTACAGATGAGATGATGGGGGAGGTGGCACAAATGTCTGAGATCATTTTTCCTCATTTACACCCTCCCCTTTCCTGGAGTGATTCACATCGACACCTTTTTTCAATAACATAAAATAAATTTATTTCCTTTTCCTTAGAAGATCTTAAGAGTGGTTGAGTTGGCAAGTACAAATGTAGGAAGTATTTACACCTAATGGGAGGTGAAGCTCTGCTTTAGAAGGGTTACAATATCACGCAATCACAGTTACAGAAAGGCTGTTTCTGTTGGAGAGAGAGCTATGGATGGAATTACTTAGAATGGCTCACTAAACCCAGGAATCTCAGTCTCTTCAAATAGACTTTCAAGTTTCCCCCCTCAACCCCCTCACAAGTCACGAACATGCAATTTATCTGGGGTAACCTAACTTGCCTAGCACAGGATACCTAACCTAATCCTGCTGTGATGGATTGCACATAAAAGCAGACTTTTCAAAATGTTGCAGGTGTCAGAGAATCAGGGAGTTCATTAGTTAATCTTCCCTGGAAAGAAGAGGTTATGTGATTGGCTGCTCTACTCACTCTCTGATTGGCCAACATCAGCTGAGAGATGGAATAAAACAGCTGATCTGGAGGGAAAAGAAGTATTTCTCTTTTTGGTCTTTGTTTGAAATCTAATGTCTGGATCAGTAGCCAAGGGTTTGGTTTTTAAGGAAACAGACATTTGGGAGTCAATGTTTTCTGACAGACAATAATCACAAAAGCACCTCTACAGAGAGAAGAAGAGAAATCCCACTGTTTTAAATATATTAAAATTGCTCTGAGGGAGAATTTAGATTCTAAATCAGGAAAGCTACAGAACAGCCTTATACAGACAAAGGATACTAGAGAAGGATTTGATAGAAGTTCTGGGTAGCTAGAGTGAACTCCCATACAAGCCAAATAGTAAAAGGAGTTATGGCTTTTTAAAGACAAGAAAAATGACTTCCTGCCAGCGAAAGGGGTTGGGAAGTGAACCCTGGTCTGTGATAAAGAGGAGAAAGACACCTCAAGAGTAAGTGAAAAGCTGTAATATCTACAGGAAAATCCAGAACTCTGAAGGAAGAAATCTAGAAACTTTAAGCAAAAACTATCCTCCAGATGAAACATTAATAAAAACTGTGTTGTGCTGAAATATACTAAACAAAGTACCTCTCAACTAGAAAACCTTGAAACAAAGCTACAAATACAGTCTCTTGAATGTTCTAAGAGTTCAACTCTGTATATATTAGAAAGTTTTTAATTTAGCAATCTCAAAACCTTGACTATTCCATTTATACATATACTAGTGAGAAGGCCCGTTGTGGAGAGAAATGCGAGCCCTAGAGAGAGGATGTGGGTGAGTGCTCCAGCATGGAGTGATCTACAAACTACAAGGGAACTTGGTCAGTACAGGTTTCTGAATGGAACTTCATTTTGGTAGTGTAACAAAGGGAATCCTGATCATCACGCCCAATAATTGGTCTTTTGCTGTGTGTTTTGTTTTCACTGAAGGAAGGAAATCAGTCATTTCAGTTTCACAGGCATGGCTTTGTTCTGATAGCAGTGGCTGAACTCTTTGGACCCTGCTCATCCCTTTGCCTTAACAAACATTTCATTTGTGTTGTAGGCCCTCCCATTCTTTGGGCCTTTTAGGCAGCCAATGATGACTTTCAAGCATTGTTTTACATGATGCCTTCTCTAGTTAGTTTTAGGGTTTTTTTTTTTTTTTTTAAAAACTTTTTCATGTCTGCCTGCTTACTTTAGGCTGTGGCAGTGCTAGACTGGGACAATGAAATAATCTGTAGGTCATCACTTAAAAACATGCAGAAATTTTCTTAAGTTCCTCTGATATGTCCCCAAGAGAGTGTTATGCTCCATGGAGATCAATTTACTGGTGATCCCTGGCCCCAAAGATGTCTGACTGTCCTCAACCAGAGCCAGGGCTTTCTCAGTCCTGGCTCAGACCTGGTGGAATTCTCTGTCAAATATCATCAGGGCCCGGTGGGACTTAACGTGATTCTGCAGGGCTTGTAAAGCAGAGGTGTTCTGCCAGGCTTTTGCTTGAGGACAGCAATGGTTTTCCATCATGGCTGGCAACCTCCCCTGCTATCCCATCACCTTCCATTTCTGCCTCCTCTTTAGCCCACCTACAAGGCGACAACACAGTCCAGAATGGGTTTAAGAACAGACCAGTAACACCATTTTGAGACTATTTTAAGAATGCAATGAATGTTATTTATTAATTTTAACTTGTTCTGTTTGATATTTTGACGTTTGTTGTACATTGCCCAGAGCCCTGTGTGCACAGGGATTGGGTGAGTAATAAATTTAAAGAATAAATAACCAAACTGGATTTTCAATGCTGGGTTTTAGAGTTCATTGTTGTTTTAAAATTATTTTTATGCTGGGTTATGCTTTTATCATGTTTTACATGTAGGCAACATCAGGTCAGTTTCTCTGGAGAGGTGCTATAGAAACATTCTAAATTAATAAAAAACACCTGGCACAGCTTGGATAGTATGTGGTGAAATTCCTTGTGTTTGGTTGTCATAAAGTAGCTGAGAATTTAGTGACTTGGGGTCACCTGAGGTAGTAGTCTTCCACCAGCATACCCTTTCAGAAATATGGCTGGGAAGATATATGCCTTGCAGATCCAGCTATATCTATGACCTTCCTAACATAATTATAATTCAAAGAACAAGAAATGATAGAGAGGCTTCCGGTTTATGGTGGCGTGCTGAGCAGTCGCACCTCCTGGACCTCCCGGGGGTGAAGCTGCACACCAGCAGAAAGGGGGGGCTATGCATCGCACCCTCCCCAGGAGCCTGGCGAAAGGCTCCTAGCCAAGGAACTTCTGAGAGGCTGCCTCTTCACCAGCGCGATGCTGGGGAATCGAGGCGCTTCTCCGTCCCCATGGTCCCTCTGCCAAGTGTCCATATGGAACTAGTGACGCTGACCGGGACAAGCGCTGGAGATCGAGCGGCTAAAAACGGAGGCAAAGTGAGATCGGATGACTGAATAGGAACGTGAGTTGAATTAGAGCAGTTTTGCTAAGTTAAAAAGAAAGCTCCCCCACCCTACAGACTAGAGAGTAAAGCAAACGGGGGAGGGGCCCCCTCTCATGCGCACAAACTCACAAGGGAGATCGGGGGAAAGCGGAAGTAAAAGCAGTGAAAACTGTTGGAAAGACTTACCAAGGCACATACGAGTGTATGAGCGCTTATTCAGAGACTTTAAAAAATTTGGCGAAAGTAAACAATCGATAAAGATGGCGGGGAAGAGGACGGAGCAGGAGAAACTGTTAAAAATGAAACCAGCTGAAAGTCCACAACCGGAAGGAACCACCGAGTTGGCTAAAACGATGGCAGAGTCCCTGCGCCCCCTGCTGGAGCAGATGACTAACCTTCAGGAGCAGCTGTCAAAAATGAATCAATGTATCACTACTCAGCAGACACAACTCAACGAGACTCTTAAAATCACGGAACAAACAGCTGAGAAAGTGAAAGAGGTTGACGCCACTGCTCAAAAGGTGAAGAAAAAGGTATACAAATTGGAAAAAAAGCAAATTTCAACAGAAGAACAGCTTTTACAATTACAAATGGAGAAGGCAAACCTAGTCCTTCATTTCCAAGGTGTCTCAGAGACTAAAGGAGAGAATCTGAAGCAAATGATGAGCAAAGCATTGGCCTCAGTGACGGATTTGAAGGTGGACTATCTTATGAGCAAAATGGATGTGGTCTACAGGTCCTACTCCATATACATAAAGAAAAATAATCTGCCTGGGGAAATTGTAATGAGATTCTCGAAGAGACACATGAGGGATTGTATCCTAAGAGTGATGGCGGGGACACCTATGAAAATTGGGGACAGTACTATTTGGATTTTGAAAGATATCCCATTTAAAATAAGGCAACGGAGAAAGAAATACAAAGATTTAATTATTTTTCTTCAAACAAATGCTATCAGCTACCAGTGGTTGTATCCAGAGGGTATAACCTTCAAACTTCAGGATAAAAAAGAAAAGATTGACTATGTTTCCAAAGCACGGGACTTTTTTGAGAATCCAGCTAGGTGAGCCAGAGGAGGTGGATGAAGAGGAAAAGTCCAGTAAGTCCAGTGGTGAGCTGGACTCGGGGTCTTCTGGAGAGGACTCTCTGTCTGAGAAGGGGGCAGCAGCTCCTAAAAGTCCTTATAAACTGCAGAAGAGACAAGATAAGAAAAAATGAGGGTTGAAGGACTCTGGATTGTGCCTTTGATAATATTGTTTTTAACATTGAGATGCTGAGGAGTCTTTTTCCAACAATTAAATTTAAGACTTAAAAGTTATAAAAGCATATCTGATTAAGTTAATAAAATGCAGCATTTTAACAGATGGCATTGTATACAAGCTAATTTGATTATCTCCTCTCTTGGGTTTTTAGTTAGTAGTAGTTATCTTTTCTTTCTCCCTTAATGTAGTCCCCCTCCCCTTTTTTCATTGTAGTTTGTAGTCCATATATAAAATGCAATAAAAAAATCCCCTTCAGGGGGCCAAAAAGAAAGAAAAGAAATGATAGAGAGATACAAAATAAGGATACTAAGCACACAGAGTTATAGATTATTCCTGAGCCTTTCCCATTCATAACTGAGAGAGAAATGAGCAATTTAGGAACAAATTCAACATTAAAAAGGGGGGGGGGACTTTCTGGAATGTAAGGAGTGTTATAAGGCTGCAATCACACACAGTACATAATCCACTTTCAATTCACTTTCAATGCACTTTCCAACTGGATTTTTACTGTGTGAACTGGCAAAATCCAATTCAAAAGTGCATTGAAAGTGGATTGAAAGAGGATTATTTAGTGTGTATGATTGCAGCCTTAGATTATTTTAAATTAAATATTAAATCCTGGCAATATATGTAGTTCATAGTGCAGCTGTTTATCAGCTATGCTGCCATGATGTTTATGGGCTTTGGTTCATTTGTTTGACCTGTGTACCAGCCGCTGCTGCATTCCTTCTTTGCCTGCTTTCTTATCAATGACCTTGTAACTCGCATGTGTAGTGTCTGCACCTCTTGTACCCGTGAGATAGCTTTCAATTCCCAGCTTCAGCTCTAACGGTCTGGGGGCCCTTTCTCCCGCATGCGGGAATAACCTATATCCCATTGTGCTAATAGGATAGGCGCCATTCTTAACAGTGATTATGTTACTGCATCTATAGCTCTGCAATAAAGTATAACCTTTCTAAAAAGCGTGTACTCAGTTGTTGGCTGTGGGACCTGACATTGTTGACTTCCCCCCCCCCCAAGTCACTTTGCTAGTAATAAAATCTTGAAATGGGGAAAGGAATGTGAGTGATAAAATTCATACTGATATGATTATAAACATTTGGCTGTTCTCTTGTTGTTGATCCTTATCTTTGTTTCTTATTTAGCAATAAAAAGCTGATTTCAAAAGAAGGAAAAGGTCCTACATATTGAACTGTCAGAACTGACACATACTGAGGCTGAAAAAGGGTTTCACATATTTATTTATTCTTTTTCCCTCATGCTCAAAGGGTGATCTTAGAATTCAAAAGAATGGGAAGACACTAATTTTCCAGATGTGTCATAAGTAAATAAAGATAAGTGTTTGTTACCAGTGCTACTAATGAATCCAAGATGGAGCCCTGGTAAAGTACACTACATAAAATGAACCATAGCAGCAGCTCTAGGGGGGGAAAAAATTGGTTCCGCTTTTTTGACTCCTCCTTATGCACAGCTCACTTATTCACAGTTTGAGATAGGTTGAGTGGGATGAACATTATGATCAATGTCACAATCTGTAAGAGACACAACACGATTACAGTCTAAAGAACATAGACAATCATCTTTCACAGCTATGCTCAGCTGCTCCACAATATATAAAGCCAAACTTAATGATTAGGATCAATTTTTGACTTATACATGAGCACATGAAGCTGCCTGACACTGAGTCAAACCTATTGGTTCATCTAGTTTATTTATTTATTTTATTTCATTTATACCCCGCCCTCCCCGCATGCGGGCTCAGGGCGGCTTACACAGGCACAAAAGTGCGATAAAAATACAAGTTAAAACAATTAAGGCACAAATGCAGTAAAAGTCAACACTTAAAACAGTTTAGGCAAAAATGCACATCTCACAAGATACATAATGACTACAATACTTAGTCCCTATTGCATATCCCAATGGGGTCAAAAAAAGGGGGGGATGCCATGGGCCATGATATTTCAGCTGGCCAGTCAGCCCGATGTGACGGAACTGTTCTGCAGTTGCACAGTGGTGGTAGTGGCAGCGGCGGCGGCTCCTACTCAAAAGCCTGGCGGAAGAGCTCCATCTTACAGGCCCAGCGGAACTGTACCAGGTGTCGCAGGGCCCTGATCTCCACCGGGAGCTCATTCCACCAGGTAGGTGCCAACACCGAAAAGGACCTAGCCCTTGTGGCTGCAAGCCTGGCCTCCTTGGGGCCGGGGTCACTAGGCGGTGTTGTGACCCCGACCAAAGTGCTCTTTGGGGCCTGTGTGGGGAAAGGTGGTCCCTCAGGTATGCTGGACCTTGGCCATGTAGGGCTTTAAAGGTAAGCACCAGCACTTTGAAGCAAATCCGGAATGCTATAGGCAGCCAGTGCAGCGCTTTCAGCACATGTTGGATGTGGTCCCATCTAGAGGCACCGACTACCAACCTGGCCACTGCATTCTGCACCAGCAGCAGCCTTCAAATTTGTGACAAATGCAGCCCCATGTAGAGAGCATTACAGTAGTCTAACCTTGAGGTGACCGTCACATGGATCACTGTGGCCAGATCGCCGTGGCTAAGGAATGGGACCAACTGCCGCACCAGCCGTAGATGATAAAAGGCTGCTTTGGCAGTGGCCACCACCTGGGCCTCCATCATTAAGGTGGGGTCCAGGAGCACTCCCAAACTCCTAACCTCCGAAGCTGGCACCAAAGGTGCCCTATCGAAGACCGGGAGCGGGAGCCCCAATCCCATACCACCCTGACCCAGGCACAGGACCTCCGTCTTCACCGGGTTCAGCTTCAGCCGGCTCAACTTGAGTCACCCAGCCACGGCCTGTAAAGCCCGGTGAAGATCTTCTGGGTCGGAGTCCGACTGGCCACCCAACATCAGATAGAGCTGGGTGTCATCGGCATATTGATGACACCCAAGCCCATACCTCCGGACAATCTGGGCAACCTTGGAGAAAAGAGACAAGTCATTGAAGGGCGAGCCCTTGTATCCCCAAGTTGGCAAGGCAGTGGGCCAGCAGCTGGTGGTTGACAGTATCAAATGGGGCCGACAGATCTAACAACAACAGCGCCGCCACACCGCCTCGATCCAGATGTCTACGGAGGTCATCAGTAAGGGCAACCAGCCCTGTCTCTGTCCCATGCCTCGGGCAAAAGCCAGACTGGAATGGATCAAGGATGGAAGTGTCATCTAGAAATCCCTGTAACTGCGTCGCCACCACCCTCTCAATCAGTTTGCCCAAATAGGACAAATTGGACACCGGCCGATAGCTGGCCAATTCAGTCGGGTCCAGAGTTGGCGTTTTCAGGAGAGGGCAGACCATCGCTTCCTTGAGTGCCTCAGGGAACCGCCCCTCCGAATGGGACTAGTTGATAATCTCCCTCAAGGCACCTTGAAACCCCTCGTGGCCTGCTTTAATGAGCCAGGAGGGGCACGGATCAAGGCTGCAAGTGGTTGGACACACAGATACAAGCACTCTATCAACTTCCTGCAGGCTGAGCCGGTCAAAGCACTCCAAACCCGGCAAAACCGTGCAAAGGGCCTCAAGTTGACATACTGTATCAACTGTGGTGGGGAGGTCACGGCGGAGTGACAAGACTTTATCCGCGAAATAGCTCGCAAAAGCCTCACAGCTAATATCCAATTCCCTACTGTTTTGTCTGCCCTGTGCAAGAGCTGTCAATGATCGAATCGTCCTAAATATTTGGGCCTGGCGTGAGCTAGCGGACGCAACCCTAGCTGTGTAGTAATCTCTCTTCGCAGCCTTGACTGCCATCTCATAGGATCTCATAAACGTCCTATAAGATGTTCTTGTGGCCTCATTGCAAGCTCGGCGCCACCGTCTCTCTAACCATCTGAGCCCCTGTTTCATAAGCCACAACCCCTGGGTATACCGGAGGCCAGCTTAGAGCGAGGGCACAGAGGACGCCGGGGAGTGATCATGTCAATGGCTGTAGAAAGTCGGCTATGCCAGTCATCCACGAGCTCATCCAATGAGCCGTCAGGGTACATCGGATCCCGCAGAGCCATCTGAAGCCGCATAGGGTCCATTAGGCTCCGTGGGCGAGCTAAGGTCTGCTCGCCGCCTAAATGGGGTTGGGGCGAGACATTTGCACGAGCCTTCAGGTCATAGTGGTCCGATCATGGTACCGCTTTTGCAGTAATCTGGTCCACCGTAATCCCCACCGTGAAGATTAAATCGAGCGTGTGCCCAGCCTAGTGCGTGGGGGTCGATACCCATTGGGAGAGTCCTAGCGACACCATGGATGCCACTAGGTCCGTAGCCCCACTAGAGGTTGTGTCATCGGCATGGACATTGAAGTCACCGAAGACTAAAAGCCTAGGTTGCTCCAGTGCCCAGCCTGCTACGGCCTCCAGTAGGGATGGCAGACTACTGGCCGGTGCGTTAGGCGGATTGTACACCAGCCAGATTGCCAAACTCTCCTCGGCCTCCAGCACCTAAGCCCGCAATCTCCACCATAGGGAGCGCCCTGAAGGAGTAAGCCTCTCGTACAAATATCACCACTCCCCCCCCCCCTATTCTGAGATTGGTGTAGGACCGAAAACCCAGGTGGGGCAAGCTGGGTGAGAGCTACAGTCTCCCCTTCCCACACCCAGGTCTCGATCACGCAAGCCAGGTCAGCCTGTTGTTCTGTAATGAAGTCCCTAAGGACCCTAAGGACCTAGTTCAATAGTGTCTGCTCTGATTGTCTACTCTTCAGGTTCTCAGGTAGAGGACTTTCACACCACCTACTACCTAACCACTTTTAAACTCGAGATGTTGGGGATTGAACTAATGACCTTCTGCATGTAAAGCAAATACTGTACCACTGAGCCACAGCCTCATCCCTACAGATATCACAAATCAAATTATCAAAATGCAGAGACTAGGGATTCTTCTAGGTCTTTAATGTCACCAAAATAATTACTAATGTATCCAAGAAAAAAAGTAAACTGCAGAATTACAAGCTAATTTGACATTTTTAAGACCAATGACTTTCAAATATAAGTATGAAAATTTTGAGTTACAGGAATAAGCATAAAAGAGTAGAAGCAACAGTTCACACCACTCATATTTTTGAAATCTCTTTCTGGCACTTTAGAGCCATTGCTGGAACAGGAAGTACTGACACCAATAAAGTGAGGTTTGTAATGCATGGTTATCTTATTATTCAAGTGCCCTTCAGCCATTTAGGAAGATCAAATGTAGTTTCCAATTAATGGGCAGTCATTCTCTTTACTCTCAATGATAACTCAGTAAATGCAGACAGCATCAGAGAGGCCTAAGGAGACTCTGTGAGAACTCAACATGCATTAACTTCAACCTTAAATTACAGTAACACTTCAGGTATGCCATAGATAGAATTTTGTAATGGATAAATCACTACATGAGTAGAGTTAAACATGATGTGGAACATAAGGCTTCTGTTGCATCCACATATACATTAAGTAGTGAGGGTCTGGGATGACTGGAAGACCAAACTGGATCGAGAAATCTCCCAGTTTTGCCTGCCCTAGCTCTTCATTCCTTTAAACAGTGTCGTTCACTATTAACTTTTCAGGGACAAACATAGAAACAATTCAATAGAAAGGAGATAAGTGGCCGACTTCCGGTATATGGAACAGTGATGGCGGATGCTCTTCCCACAACAGGGAAGGGTGGTTCACACCTCAGTGACACACCTGCAGAGCCTTTGTGATAGGCTCCAGGCCAGGGGGCTTTTGAGGGGTAGCCTCTTCGATGGTGTAATGCCGGAGAATTGAGGCTCCCCTCCGCCCCGACGGTCCAGTCGCTGAGTGGCCTTCGGGCATAAGCTGGACTGACTGGGACAAGCGCCGGAGATCGAGCGGAATAGCATGAAACTGTGGGTGGTCAAAGAAACTGACTGACAATGAATGTGAGTTCTGAATAAAATGGAGTAGTTTGAAAAGTGATCCCCCCCGCAGTTGAAAACAGTGATTGCAATGAATGGCTAATGGACACAAAGAGGGAGAGGGGAGGAAGTAAACCGAAAGTGTTTTGAGAGACTTATCTGAATCGCGAAGTCGTTTGGCGAGTTTTCTGAGTTGTGTGGAAGCGGCAGACAGGAAAGATGGTGGCCCAGCAGAGAAAGTTTAAAACAAAGCCGGGCAGTCAGAGTCCGAGACCGGAAGAGGGAGCAGATGTCCTCGAACTCCTGGCGGATATGCTCAAGCTGGTGATGCAGCAACTCGATAGTATTAACCAGCAATTGACCATGATGAATAAAAACTTTGCAGCACAGCAGCTTCAGCTGAATGAAACAGAGAAAAAAGTGGAGCAGGCAAATGAGAAAATTAAAGAGATAGACACCACAAGCAAGAAGTTGAAGAAAAGGCTGGGAGATGTGGAAACGAAGCAGAATTGCCAAGGGAATCAAGTTTTGCAGCTACAGATGGAAAAAGCTAACATGATTCTCAGGTTTCAGGGGGTTCGGTTAGGTTTTTAAGAAGACAAACCAGAGATGCCATTTTAAAAGCAACTTCAGCAACTCCACTGAAAATGGGAAATGTAACCATTAAAACCTTAAAGGACATTCCATTTGAAATTAGACAAAAGAGGAAAAATTACAAGGACTTAATTTCTTTTCTTCAAACTAATGGGATATCGTACAGGTGGGCGGTTCTGGAGGGTGTCATCTTTAAGATCAACGATAGAAGAGATAAGATAGACTTCACTTTTAAAGTCAAATAATTTTTGAGACGTCAGCTGGGGACAGATGAAGACTCCAAAGAGGAAGAAACGAAGTCTAGTGACTCTGCTACCTCGGCAACGGAAGAGGATTCTGTGGCAGAAAAGGGTGCAGGACCAGCCAGAGTGGTATACGATTTTAGAGACAGAAAGCCAAAGTAAAGGCAGAAGGACTTGGAAAATGGCCTTTTGAAGCGAAGAACTACTAACAAAATAACATATAAATAGCGAATTGTTATAAGCAAGAACTCTACAAGTATATTGTGATACTAAAACTAATTGTACTAACATTTTTATTAACAGTGAAAAGATCTCCTCCTCTTGGGGTTTTAGTTTAGTGTGGTTTGCTTTCCTTTATCCTTAGTTGTAATCCCTTCCCTAATATTTCTTTGTAGTCTTTGTAGTATTTGCAAAATAAAAAAAATATCCCTCCAGGGATTTAAAAAAGAAAGAAAGAAAGGAGATAAGTGCATCACATAGGAAGCGCTTCCTGTCAAAATAAATGGCTTTTGATTACTTTTACCTATTTACCAACATTTCCAAATTTATCACCATATATAAATGTCAGCAATTATAACTGAAGCCTTTTAAGCTGGCTCCATTTGAAGCATTGTTAAGTACTCCATTATCTTTATTGTCTTTCAGTATTATTTAACCATTTCACCTTTCACCAAAACATTTCTCGTTACCTAGACCTTTAATTCATCTTCTTTAGTATTTTTTTATGAATTGCTTTTAACCATAGAGCTGTTTTTATGGATCTTTGGAGAAGTGGCATATCTTTTTGTAAATAAATAAGTAGGTATCAACTGATGTTTTAATTTAAAAGTTTAGCAAGATACGGGGAATATTTGTCCATTCTGCTATTAAATTCAGCCCTACTACAAGTAACTTTAGCTTGCAATTCAAACTCTGGAGGCCAGGTCTTCCCATAGAAAATAATTGTCCTTTACCCTGACCTGGATAGCCCAGGCAAGCCTGATCACATCATATCTTGGAAGCTAAGCAGAGTTGACCCTGGCAAGTATTTGGATGGGAGACCTCCAGAGAATACCAGGCTGGGAGGTCAGAGACAGGCTATCAAGCCACATCTCTAAATGTTCTCCATGCCCTAGTAGGAGTTGCTAGAGGTTGCCATGACTTCCAGGCATGGGCACACACACACAATGCAAAAATACCGAAAAAGAAAAAGGAAATAATGGCCCTTTAAAGTGTAAAGGGCAGAAGTGTTGCGGATAGGGATAGGCATGAACCGGCTCATGAACTAAAGTTCATCATGAATTTTGCCTGGTTCATATGTCTGAAGTGATGTTTGCAAACTGAAGAGTTGCTATGAACATCCATGAATTTTGATGCAGTTTATGGCAGTTTGTGGTGGTTCGTGAACAGCAGAAAGCAGAAGGAGCTCTGAGCCATTTAAACCCCTGCTTAATGCTTCCCATGAAAAGTAGCAGGGAGCAAAAAGCAGAGGGTTAAATGCCTCCATTTAACTCCTTGCCCCTCATCAAATGTGGTGGTGAGCAGATAACAAGGGTTTAAATGGGTCATAAACCAATACAAACTGGTTTGGTATGCGAACTGGTGTATTGGTTCATGGTTCAGTTTGTGGTTCAGCCACGAACCAAACTGAACTGCAAAAATGTGGTTTGTGCCCATCCCTACTCATGGACTGGATGTGAACCAGGACATGCTTTTTCTCCCTCCCTGCTTCTGCTACATTGGGCGGGGAGTGTGTGTACTTCAACATTTATTATTTTAAAAGGGCAGAATTATTGTTTTTACTCAGGAGTATTTTTGTTAAATTGATTTCCCAGGATGATAGTTATACTCCTGATACTTCATGAAAACAGTAATTGTGTCGTTCTCAAATTTACAATATTGAATTAGAAGTATTATTTTTAAACTACTGTTTCGCTTCAGCCAGGTTCCCATATTATGTGCCTTCAGATCATATTCTGGTTAACATCTGAGTAAGCATGATTGGGATTGGATTACTGGGATTGGACAAATCCTGGAACTAATTTTATTTGCCTTTCCTTAGCTACAAACTTGGTCTATGGCAACAGATGACAGCACTAATGTATTACATTGAACACATAAATCTTATGCCATTGGTCTACTAAGGTCAGTATTGTCTATTCTGACTGGCAGAAGCTTTCCAGGGTTTTGTGTAGGGGTATTTCACATCACTTCCTACTTTTAACTGGAGATACAAGGGACTGAATCTGGCACCTTCTGCATGCAAAGCAAATTGTCTAGCACTGACCCAGAGCCCCTCTCCTCAGTGTCTGCCATAGCTTGTCTCAGTGTACCTGCCTGCTTTCTGTTTGTTTAATGGTTTCTTGGGCTATATACATGCTTCTATCTTGTGATTTAGGACAATAACTCTTCAGAATACAGAGCTTTCTAAGAAACATGCACGTTGATATTCATGTTTAAATAACAGGAAACAAGGGCATAAGCAACCACTTCTACTCAGTCTCCAATACAGGCTTTGTCCTATTCCTTTCCAAGCACAAAAACAAGCTATGTACATGGCATATCAACCCTACCAAGCCTGGCCAGAGACAACAATCATGTCAATTTACAGAATACATCTTAACACAGAGAAATGATTTGAAGGACAGATATTCATTGTGCATAGTGACACTACTCCAGGCAATGGAACAGATAGACCTTGTTTACTTTTGTCATCTGCATGACCTGACACTATCAATTCAGGTACTGTTTTGCATAAATAAAGCCTTCTATTCCCTATAAATTACAACTCATTCTTGTTTTTTAAAAGTAGCATATTTTGTTTTGCCAAGCACCTTTGAGGTGCCCTGTAAAATCTAGTCCAACTGGATGGGAGAGGGAGGATTTCTGCTACATAATCTTTGCATGCCTCTTGAAAACAGTAAGATAGAAAGGAACTGTGGCGATTTACCCACTAATTAGCACTTCTTATTAAACAGAGTAAGATAATTGATTTTAGAATGCACTACCCCTTATTAAGATCTAATTAAGCTGTATATCAAATGTTAATTAAGTAGCTTTATTTCATCTCACTGATAGGTTTTAATGCTTGACATACAGATTTGGATGGAGAGATGAACACCTATAGTAAATTTCAGAAACAAAACAGATACATAATAAAGGTGACACATTATCCTGCTCTAACCTGCTTAATATGGCATATCTTCAGTCTTGACAGTAAGATGCACACTTCCTCTTTCTTTTACATTAATTAAACAGGGTTTTTGGAAAAATGGCACTGTATTTAGAAGAGTATCTTTTCCCAGTAACTTCTACATGTGACCAAAAAAGGGGAGAAAATAAACAAATCTACACGAGAAAGGTAACCAAAAAGTTGAGATAAAGTGAAAGAAACTAAAACATAGCTATACATGTAGTGCTAATGTACAAAATATCATATATAATTTAATTATACATTCAAAAGTGCTAAAATATAATTTAAAAATGACAATCCTATGGTTCTGCATGTGAGGCTGATGCACTTTTCTTTTTCCAGGTGCTGCTGTTTGCCTGTGTCATCATCCCTTCTGTTGCATCACATTTTCCCCATCCTCACCTTTTCCATGTTTTCAGGTGGATGGACTACCATAGTGCTGATTCTTTTTTATTTGTACCTGAGCACTCCATTGGAGCTTTGAGCATTGCAGATTGGGCCTAAGTAGGTAAATATTGCACTATTTAGGGTTCCCCCCCAGTTAGCTACATACTTTCCACTAAAATTTAGGAGACTTTTTAATTTGTGGTTGCTTAGTCATATGCTTTATGTTTATTTTAGATCCATGGGCATAAGAAATGTTGTGCATCTTGATAAATTGCCCATGTTGCATCTCAATAATATTTAACACCACTTGCTCCATGGGTGAACATCTCAGTGAGTAAGGGAGTTATCCCAGTACCATATAGTTTAAAATATTTAATTTCATTTTAGGCCATTCTGTGTATAATGAGTTTTATGTATATTTTTCTTAAATTTATGGAGTGATCAGTTCGAATTTTACCACTGACAAAGGCTTTTAGCCAAATATAATTTGTAAATTTTAACCTGTATTTATACAATTGGACATTTGTCGTTATATTAGGATTAGGTACTCATATGCAGAACCAAAGAATTGTGGTTTTTAAATGATATTTTAGCACTTTTGAATGTATAATTAAATTATATATGATATTTTGTACATTAGCACTATGTGTAGCTATATTTTAGTTTCCCTTTTCAGTAAAATCTACTGGTAAGCATCACTAATTAGATTAGCAGTTTCAAGAACATGTTTTTAGAAAACATCTAGTAAAACTCTGTCTCCTCTCTCTTTCCCATCAGCTGTTTAAATGAAATTGAATAGCATGCACCACTTCAGATTAATTTATTAAAGAACAAGAGCAAAAAGGTGAAAGGCCTGTTACCATCTGACTCCTTGGAAAAGCCACAAGCTGAGATAAACATGATAGGAAAACAGATGTTGCTCTTGAGAAAACAAATGGCGAGAGCTGAGATTATTAATAGAGTTTGTATTTTTGACACTTCATTCTCACCTTAAATGAATTTGCTCAACACACACACAGAAACTTTAACAATTCTGTCATCTGCTTGATAAAGAGACCCGCATGTTCAAATTTTTGCCTCTGATGTAAATCAATTCTTAGTTATAATCCCATCAGCCTAAGCCACATTTCCAATAGTGTGTCTTCAGAACAATATTACTGTGACAACACAAAGTCATCATTCTGTTTAATCTTTGAGGTTGTGACCCTACAGATTATGGTGGGTTGTCTCTGGAATTCCCCAGTGCTCTATAATGCAGTGCCTTTTGGATAAATCACAAGATAGCCACAGAAAGTAATGATTTCTCTATGCCTCTGGGAGGTATTTGATTGTCTCTAATAGTTATTTCTACTGGCAGTATGATATTCTGCAAACAATAACAGCAACCATATGTCACTTCAGCACACATTAATGGCCACAGTATAACTCTCTAGATCCAATAATCTATATTTGTGAACATCTAAATTAAATGTCACTCAGTGCTAAATTTAGAGTATTCATTTGACAGTGAAATTTCACAGCTACAAAGATATATTTAAAGTTATCTGAAAGCTACCTATCAGATACTATTCTTTGTATATTAGTAGCATCACAAGAAATCGGAACGCTCATCAGTGAGAACTACGTAAAAAATGGAACAAAATCTGTGTAACACAGGGAACAAATTATCCTGTTAGCAACTCAATAAATGATGTACTCCAGACTTTCTCATATTTTATAGCATTTTCATTTATAAAACCCAAATAAAATACTGAGACATTTGGAAGCTACATCAAACAATTTGTAGTTAAAAAAGAAAACAAAACAAATTTCAATCCATACATTGAAATAAGGTTTGTGGATGCCAGAGAACCTCCACAACCAGAATATTAAAGTAAGTGGACGAAACGGATATTTTAACTGGAATGAGAATTATGTGAGAATTTATGCATAGATCAAAATGAAAATTGAGCTGGTTATGTAGACGGCTGCAGTTATTATGTATTTGAAATATTTCTGTACCACTTTTTCTGAATTTAAAGTGGTTAAAAATTAAAACAAACGAATAAAACAACTAATCAAATAATCAACACTGACAATGCAGTTAAAGTGTATGTAATACATAACTGCCACAAAAGCCTTGTTTACTAAATGCCAAAAGGTAATGAAAAGGTTTCAAGTATCATATGGAGACAGAAAGCTTTTCATTTTTTTCCACTGACTCCACCAAGAGCTCAGAAAGTGCAGGCCCTTCATGTGAAAGGATTAATCCTACCACTACTGTTCTGTCTGTTGAAGCGAAAGGGCTCATCTTCCCAATATCCTGCTGCTCATACAAAAATGGTGACTACTATTCTGTCTACTGACAAAAAACCTATTGCACTGCTGTTCACTGAAAAATGGCTTCTTGTGAAATAGTCTGAAATCTTTAGGTCTGAAGGGGCATCTTACCCACTGCTGCAGCAGAAGCAGAGAGATATTGCAATGCAACAGACCTACATGGTATTAATACTGGGTTAGATCCACCAGTTACATGCCAATAAAGGTAACTGGATTGGATTAGATTCACAAGAGGAATTCACAGAAGGTGTTGGTGGAGAAGATCTTCCCTTCCCAAGCAGCATGTTGTTTTGTACCAAATGTGTCTTTGAGAACTGGGAGAATCTCACAAGCAAAATGTACCATAGGATGGGGGCTGCACCAAGGATGGGGAATCAAGTAAAGTTGCTTCTTTTCTCTCCTCTCTCTTCATCTCTTGAGGAAGAGGAAGGGGAAGAAAGATCCTCTTTGCCAACACCTTCTGGGAATCCAACGCACTCTCATTCTGACTCTGTGGGCTGAAAAGTAATTGACATGAGTTGGGTCCACTTTTTGCCATGCAGGAAAACAGGGCCTGGGACAATGCCAGATCTGAATATATTCTATGATTCTGCACAAGTGCAGAAAAAGGTAAAGAAGTGTGAATGATTGAGATGCAGAAACTTAGATTATATCATAGAAAATGATATGCACATGCAGGAAGAACTACATATACTTCTAGATGTGTTTGTAGAATTACTACTATAGTTACACACGTGGTTGAACTGGAAACCTAGTTTTATCATGAATCACAGTTTGGCTAATTAGCTGAGTGAGTGGCTGTGGTAGCAAGCTCACCTCTGGCTATTTGTGTGTTTTTTCTTTCGGTGTACATCTAAGTTTGATAAGTCTATCAGTGGCTACTAGCTATGGTGACTGAGGGGAACCTCCACATTCACAGGCACTAATCCTCTGAATCCCAGAGCCAAGTGGCAACATCAGGGGAACTGGTTGGCCATTGTGTGAGGCAGGGTGCTGGACTAGATGGATCATTGGTCTGATCCAGCAAGGCTCTTCTTGTGTTCTTATGACTGCATACTTAGCTACACACTCTCACTGTGGCTACTGATGGTACAAGCAGACAAATAAAAATGCATGGCTTAAATGCCATTCTCTTCTTGTATGAAGAGAACTGACAATAAATCTACAAGTTTGCTGAAGCATATCTGAAGCATTCTAAGTAAACAAGTGTTCTGGACAGCTGATGAACAACAAATCTGTAATAAGCCATCTATAATTAGTAATAAAGCCCTTAAAATATCTGTGTCCTCTTGAGACAGCAACAGCTCTATCCTTGCCATGTTATGGAAGTAACAGAATAATTTTTTCTAGTGTAACTAAAATGGTAATTAAAATATGATTTAGGATCAAAGACAACCTCAAGGTTATAAATATTAGTAGCTTGCTGTGAAGAATTCACATCCAAATAACTTCAGCCGGATGCACAACTCAAGAGGTGGTAGCAGTCAAGTAAAAATCAGATATTTTCTCAGACAGAGAGCAGGTCACAGAGGAGAGATTGTTAAAATGCAATTATATAGCCTTGAGAAGAATGTAATTGGGGGAATAGGTTGACTGAAACATTTAAGAGTATTTTTACTAGCTGATGGTAATTTCCATTAATTAGCTTTCTCATAGCATAATATTCTCATAGCATAATATCAGGTACGTTTGATGGAAAGAAATGATAGCACGCAAAAAGTTTTTCAGTTCATTCCATCACTGGAATAGGGATGCAATAAACACAGTCATTTTTATTCTGGTGATTAAAAAAAAATACCTCTTTGCAATTGGCAGATAAGTGTTCTGATAAGTGATAATTGCAGATAAGTATCCTTAACTAACAGTTTTGCAATTAAAGTGATTTCACTGAATGTCGATGTAAAGTAGCAAGCTACGTACAGTGCAATACTATGCAGAGTTACACACTTCAAAGTTCATTGCTGAGGACTGCACAATAAATATGCTGGTGTTGGGAAATGGACTAATTTATGGTTTTGTATCTGCTACACCCATCTGTATACCATGAGCCTAAAGGAAGCTGTTTGCATCACCTACTGTGAGAGAGAGATTTCACATAGGGAACACTTGCCTGCATTTTATGTTAATGTAGCTTGCACACATTCAGCTCAAAGGATCATGGGAAGAAGAAGCACATGTTAGCCATTGTGAGCAGAACAACAAACAAGAAGGAGGAAATTCCCCCATTACTGAAGAGACTGGTTGTCACGCAGGACACGGACCTGATATGCATCTGAATTGCTGTTTCCTGTTGATGATATCTTGGAGGCCTGGGAAAGCCAAGATTCATTTGTACTTCAAAGAGATGTCCTGAAGCTGAAACTTCACACATGGCCAAATAGAGTGTAGAGTTTCAAATATCACCTAACCCATAGAATAGCTGCCCCTTTTCTACATGCACCAATCAGGGAATTCATGGGATGGACTTGTAAGTAGGTGGGATTGCCGTTTGGCAAGGTGCCACCCACCTGGTGATTCAACTATAAAACGCAAAGACCATGCTTTAGGTGCTGGGCTAGCCACATTCTACCATCAATGAAAAGACCATGCTTCAAGTCTTTTGGCTGGCCACATTCTACTACCCCCCCTCTTTCCTACTCTAAAACTCTTTGTCTTTACTGGATCTCTTTGGGATGCGCAGCCAAAGAGATCCACATACACGCACACACACACACTTGACCAGCTGGTTCTGGAAAAGTGTGATGTAGGTAAAACTTCTAGACAATGTTCTCTGTCCCTTTATTTTTCCTTGCAACAGACAAGAATTCTGGAGTAGGTGAGTATGAACCAAAAATAGCTACCTACCTACCTCCAAGTAACTGAGAAACTATTTTATTTCTATTTTTATAACTTTAAAGGAAACTTGAACATATGCAAAGTGAGACTGATGTTTTTGTATGTGTAACTTTGATATCCTTCAGTAAAAAGATTATTTGTTTTGGAAAAACACCTGTGTGGTCTCCATTACTGGAACTCTGGGTTCAGACACGACCTTGGTATAGCTGGCCAGGACTCACGTTAAAATTTAGTTAGCCTCTGCTGTAAATAAAGCAGTTGGCATAACACTGGGAATGATAGTGAGCACTCTACATGATTCCATTTAAGTGGGACATGATGATGGATACTTCTTAGACCACATGCATGCACACTAACCAACTAGTATTGCTTTGAATTAAGTTAAAAATGGGATGCAGAGAGAAATCAGAGCAGATGGATGCACAAATAATTTACTGGCTTTTGGGTAACATGGTAAACCCTAATTAGCTAGATATTTGGAATATACTTGTAGATTTCATGTCATTTTGAATCTTACCAGAGCTGGGTGGGCTCCATCACTAAGAAAAGCAGCCTGATGAAGCCCTAAAAAACAGCGAAGCAACCTAGGCATGCCATCACCGCTCCTTTGGTTCATGCTACAACTATTCTGCAGCAACCTAGGCATGCCATCACCGCTCCTTTGGTTCATGCTACAACTATTCTTGAGCCCAAGCCATCCACTGTGTGTTTTCTAATTGAAACTCTTCTCTGCATCATGAGCCAGTGACTGCATCATTCTAAAGAGAGACTTGTACTTTCAAGGACTATCATGTGACTATTCAACTGGTGTAAATGTCATTTATGCACGGTGGCAAAACCATTTGTTATGTGCATTGTTTATAATTGTAAGTAGAACTGTATAAGAAGACGGAAGTCTTGAGTGTTATTTGTAAAGTGTGACAGATTATTCTCATTGTTTGCACAACTGTATTTGCTCTATTTCCATTCTTGTGTGCCAATTAGACAGGGTAGCTATAGAGTCTAGTTATACTGCGTAGCTAGCCTTGTTCAAGTACTACAGTGAATACACACACATCTTATTGAGGAAATTAAAAACCAGTAAGTATCTGGGTCCTGTTGGCATACACCTAAGGGTTCTTAGTGAACTCAGATCTAATAACCAGTATGTAACTTCTGGTTATTCTGGTTATGTATGTAACTTCCCACTAATACCAGCCACTGGTACTAGAGGACTGAAGAGTAGCAAATGTTACACCAATTTTTAAAAAGGGGTCCAGAGGGGAACCAGGACATTAGCCAGTGTTACTTGATATGATAAAATGTTCACTTTCCAGTAGCTTCCCTTCCTCTTGTCCTCTTTCATTGAAGAGTCTACTGAATTATAAAACACTGCAGGAAGAGTACTTGCTAGCAAAGACATTTTGCTGTTGTTGGTAGGAAAGGTCAAACACTAGATTTGAAGTTTTTGTTCTTACTTTAGGTGGCACACAGTGAATGATTGTACCAAACTCTGCAGCTCTACTTCAAAGGGAACACAGGAATTAACAGTGTCAACCAAGCAAAAGCATAATCCCTTGATGGATCACAATATTGATTTTCTCTCCTCTACAGCTCTAACAATACAGTAACCTCTGGAAACTTATTCCAACCATGAGGGCAAGTTACATTTTGCTCCCTATGGTTTTACTAATGCAGGGGTGGGGGTGGGGGTGGGAATAAAGGCCAGAAAGTTAGGGAATGCTGTTGTGTTTGGGGATGAATGTGATAACTTGTAAAGCTCCAGCAATTCATTCATCTGTTAGAAGCCTGCCAGTAACTCTGATATGTGTCCCTGTTAGCAGGCAGTTAGTGTCAGGAGGCACAGTTTAAATTAATGGAAGTAAAAGAGCAAATTTCAAAGAAACATACACATTTCTAATGCTTATTTTCTATAAAATGGTTATATATTTATGTTTGTTCATCCTCTTTCACTTTTTTGCTCATCAGATCAACAGCTCCTTCACATTCTAAAATCAACGTAATACAAAATAAAACTGGTCTGTGCTTTGAGCAATGAATCGTGCTAGTCAACAATGTCAGCTCAGTCTCCAGAATCTGAAATTGTCTTGAAGAATATTGAGTTTTAAAACAGACACACTCTAAAAGCTCTTTCTGAGGAAATCTGCATGTGTTCTGTGGGCTGGTTTGTTCACAGGGTGCCCCCCCCCCGCAATGTTGTTTTCCTCTCCCAGGGAGAAATTCCTACTCAGCAGACATTCAAGAGGAAAGGGGGGGTGAAAAACCCACCACTTTTCTTACAGGATCTTTATGATACAAAATTCCTCCCTTGTTCAATTTCTGCCTATCACACAAGCCGTTAAAGTAAAAGAGGATCAACTCCATGTAAAGACGGCGACCCTGGTTTCTGAACATCATGACCAACTCCATAGAGAAGATAAAAAATAAGTTAAGACCTAAGAAGACGACTCAAAAAGGCATTTAATAGCAAGACTGCTGCTGATGGTGATGGAAGTGATGAGACATTGTAGTAGCCACAGTTCACAAGCTGTTTTCCTGAATGTGGGACCGTTTTGGGGCAATTTCATTTATGACACATTTGCTGTTATTTATAACAATTACCTTAGAGGATACACTCCAAAAACATTTCAGGGGATACACTCCAAAAACATTTCACAGCAAAGTGGTTAAAACCATCAGCTGGTGACACAAAAGGTAGTTGTGAAGGAATAGTGGTGGAAAACACTCAGACAAGGTGCCTGTCCACCAATCAGTGAATGTGTCAAGGACAGAGGTTGATATATATCAGATGTGTGTAGGCTGACCTATCAGAGAACAGACAGACCCTTCCCTTTTGGACAGGATGCTAGAAGGGTCTGTATGAACAAAGGGCCTACAGTTATAAGTTAGTTATAGGTATAAGAAAGTATGGTTAAACACAGTATTTAAATTGTAATATTAGTTCAACACTATTGTCCCCCTTCTCGTAACCTCAGACTTTCCTCCTTTCTAATTGAGATAGAAGCAAATTCAAGACACATAGCTGTGTGTTTTAACAATTTGCAGAGAACATTGGAAAGATGGTGAAATGACAGGTGGATTGCTTACAGTTTTAATCTCTCTTTTATAAGTAAAAAAATGGGAATGGATCCAAGTGGTAACAAGCAATGTGTCTCATACATTGCTTGAAGGCTGAGGAGTCTTTGCATTCATCATCTAAAGACAGATAATCAAGAAGTCATTACACTGCAGAGATTGGACTGTACAATTGTGGTGTAATTGCTTGCTGCAATATGCAAATATTACAGATAATAAAACATAAAATTGTTTGCAGTATTGAACTTGTCCTGTCTGCATTATGGTGTCAGGTTTAATCTTGTATGCAGGAGCTAAAAGAAAGAAACACACATCCATTTGTTCATAAAAAATATGCTGGGAGATTACAACGGATTTCAGTAAATAATTTTGAATTTTAATGATGCCCTTTTATGGTGCTTTCTAATTGGGAATGAGATTGGTGTTGTGTTAATTAAAGCTCTAGATCTCAGTATTAAAGATTTGTACTACAATACTCTGAAAATAGGGTCCATAAATTTGGTTGATACACAGTGTTAATCATTTTAAGAGGCCAGATATCTTCATATTTTAGAACTCTATAGGCCCACAGGATTTCATATATTATTTCATTAGCACCATTATGTCTCTGTTGTAGAGTTCTCTATAACACTCCAGTTCCAAGTGGTATAGAACTTGGAACTGCATCACAGTTCATATAACTTCATGATGTTCAATAGAGAGCTTATATTCTACAGCACTGTAGAGTCAGTTCCACAAAAGGGATGTAGTTCACAAGATGGTGTTGCTGAAGGCCAGATATTTTATGCCTATTCTTTGCATTTGTTATATTTATGGTAAATGAAATAGAAGTTACCATAGAGTTTATTGGGTTTAATGTAAAAAAAATGCCTTGGAAGCACAGAAACTTCAGACAGTATCTCTGATCTTCCACATTTCCTGGTTAAGGGAAAAATAAATTACAAAGATGACCTGACTCCAATGGTAACAAGAGAAAGAAATTTCACTTACAAAAATAGAAGCACATTTTACATGGTATATTCATGTAGATATATTTAATTTATTGCAAACACATTAACTTCAAAAAGGTTAACTTGCTACAGCTCCAAGCCCATGTAAGAGAGTCAAGAAGAGAGGTCCTATATGTCACATGCAACAGTTCCAGGCTCTGTTTGTCTTCCCTTTCATGTGCCAGGTATTTGGGTACGTCTGCATACAGGCTCTCTGGACTTACCCCACCCGGAGAATCTCCAAAGGTCTGAACCCCAGGGCTCCAAACCAGTGTTCCCTCTAAACTGAGTCAGTATGTGCTAGCTCACAGTTTTTTAGCCTCCAGCTCACAGATTTTTGTCTTAGCTCAGGAAGGATGGCTCCAGAGCAAACTAAAATACGCAGCAGCCAAATAGCTTGCTCACAACTTTAATGCGAGTAGTTCACAAAGTAGAATTTTTGCTCACAAAACTGCACAGCTTAGAGGGAACATTGGCTCCAACTCACTTCTTGGGGGGCAGTAGAGACACCCTGTAGCTTCAGCAGCTATGGCAAGGAGAAAGCAGTGACGTCAGACCCCATGCTGCCATCCAGACCACCGAGGCAGCAGGCAGAAGAGGCCAAGCCACTGGAGACAAAGGAAGTGCTGAACCACATGCTAGCAGTTCAGCCCACCAGCCTGGCAAACTGGCCTGGGGACCGCAGAGGAAGAAGTGGCAGGGGAAGGACAAACAGAGGAGAGGGCGCTGAGGCTGACACCTGGAGTCAGCCCAGGTAATGTGGAAGCGGTGAGGCTGCCCCTCTCCAAAGCAGAGCATCAGGACCTTTATAGAGAGTGGGGGTGGGAATGAGGGGGCAGGGCAGAGTCGGGCTAGAGCATAAGATGGAGAAGGCTGAAGAGATCAGGAGGAGAATGTTGGAGACTCTGCAGAGCTGAGAGAAGAGAAGAGTTCCAGCAGGTTGGGTTAGGGGAACGTGTGGCCACCTTTCCTGCCCAACCAATTCTGAGACCTCAGGCTGCCCCATGGTAGGGAATAGACCTGGGTGGCAATGGGCGGAGAGGCAGGGATTGATATAGGTGTACCTGTTCACCTGCAAGACTCAATTCATATACTTTTCCTTTTTGGTTAATTTGTGCATATACAACATTGTCTTTGCCATTAGTACATTTCTTATTTCCAAAACATACGTCATAGCCTTTGTTATTTAATGTAGACACACTCAATAAATTATGGTTTGATTCAGGTGCGTACAGGACATCTCCAGCTTCATTTAGGAAATTTTTGTGAGGTGTGCTAAAGCATAAAGTGCCTGTGCTTATGCCTTGAATCTGTATGCATTCCTCATTAGCCATTTTTATTTCTCCTTTCTCACTTTCATTAAGTCCATTAAAGAAATCTTAGCAGTGTGTGCTGTGACTAGATGCTCCACTGTCTATTAGCCAAATATTCTCTTTTGATTTTAATTCAGCATCATCGATATATATAAAAGAAAGTCCCCTCACTGTAAAATCAATGTCCAGGCCAAACTGCTGGACCTAGAAACACGAACCTTGGGGAAAGCACTCCTACAGTGATATAGATGCTCACTAAGAAATGATTTTTTTTGAAATTTGACCCCTAAGTGGGTCAAAGGGGTAAAATGTGCTCCCCCCATTGCTTTCTATGTTGCTGCTAGGCTGCTGCAATGGCTTCAGTAATCCGGGGGGGGGGGTTCCCCTTACAAGGTTTACACATGATGCACATTTGGCAGGAGTGCACATACAAGGATAAATCCTTGTGCATGTGTGGCCACCAGAAGGTGCGTTGTAGAAGGTGTAGTGATTTCACAAAACCTGTGTGGCCATCTGGCTTAGATCCATGCACTAGTCCCATAACCTCCCCCCGCAACAGTTTTGGAACAAAAAGTTTTGTGTCCTTATACCAACACCCGTTTCCCCCCAGCACCAAATCCCCTGCCACCTCCACTTCCCATTTGTCCAGCTCCAAAAATGCAGTGGCGAATTTGGTCTCCCATCCCCCAAGAGGGGGAGGTGCAGGGGAGGTACGTTTAGCCTGGCTCCGTGTCGTCACCGCACCGCCCAATTGGAAAGGCATGAACATGGACTCTAGGACCTCCTTGCATCAGCTTTCATGCTGCGGGAGGCGGGACAAGGCATCTGCTAGCGAGTTCGACTTTCCTGGGAAATGGTGCAGGGTGAATTGAAACGTAGAGAAAAAATCAGCCCACTAGAGCTGTTTGGCGTTTAAGTTTCGGGGGGAGCGTACTTTGAGATTCTACGGCCCCCTCGCCCCTTCCAACCAATGTCTCCACATGGAGAGAGCTAGCCAGATTGCCCCTGCCTCCCTGTCCCAGACCGGCCAATTTCGTTCGGTGTCCGTGAATTTGTGGGACACGTAGGACAGGGGATGGAGTTTGCCATCAGCTCCTTTTTGCAAGCTCGCACCACCCATAGCAACGTCCGAGGCATCCGTTTGCACCACAAACTTTTTAGTTTCGTCTGGGTGAATGGGTTCGGTGGTAAAACGGGCTTTCAGTTTATCAAACACCTCTTGGCATTCAGGGGTCCACAGTAGCTTAGCCCCCGGCTTAGTAGATTCTGGACCCTTCCCCTTTGTTTTCAGTAAGTCAGTGAGGGGTAAGCTCACCTGGGCAAAGTTCGGCAGGAAAAGTCTATGGAAATTAGCAAACCCTAAGAAACTTTGGAGTTGCCGGTGAGTTCTGGGGGCCTCCTACCGCAAAATGTCTTTTACTTTCCCCCGGTCCCTTTCTGTGCCGTGGGGGGAGATGTGATAGCCCAGGAAATCAATATCCGTTGTATGGAACTCGCATTTTGACAGTTTGGCAAATAGTTTGTGCTTGTGCAACTTTCTGAGCACCTCTCGCACCAACTGAACATGAGAGGTCTTGTCGGGGGAGTACACCAAAATGTCATCGAAGTACACAAACACCCCCTTAAACAGGTGCTCATGCAACACCTCATTTATTAAATTCATGAAGACCCCTGGAGATTAAATGGCATCACCAAGTATTCGAACTGTCCCAGAGGGGTATTGAAAGCAGTCTTAAATTCATCCCCTTCCGTTATGTGCACCCGAAAATAAGCGTCTCGCAAGTCAAGCTTGGAAAAGATCTTCCCCTTAGCCACTTCAGCTAGGAGATCTTTGATTAATGGCATAGGGTAAGCATTTGTAGAAGAGACTGCTTTCAACCCCCGGTAGTCGGTGCACAGCCGCAAACCCCCATCCTTCTTTTTCCGGAATAGAATGGGGGGCGCATACAGGGAAGAAGCTTGCCGGATGAAACCTCTACCCAAGTTTTTGTCAATAAATTTCCGCAACTCCACCTTCTCCCATGGGCTCACGGCATAGAGCTTTCCCTTGGGCAGTAGCTTGATTGCACAGTCAGAATTGCGGTGGGGGGGAAGCTCATCAGCTTCGTCTTCACCAAAAACTTGAGCTAGATCTCTATACTCCCAAGGGATTTTGGCCAGTTCTTCAGCAGCTAAGCATGCTCAAACCTGGTCAGTACCAGGAGCCACTCCACACTTCTGGTTCCAGAGATGGCCTTGGGATCTGGGGGAGATGAACTTTATAATCCTGTCACCCCACAAAATATAGGGATCATGCCCGTGGAGCCATGGGTTTCCCGGTACCAGGGGGAATCTGGCCCTCGGGGACACAATAAAACTCCATTCCTCCCAATGGTCCCCTGCCCCCATGCATAATGGTACAGTCTCGTATTTACAGGGCTCTTTCATCAGGGACCCGTCCATTTGGGTAAAGACTAAGGGCTCAGCCAGCTGGACCACGTCCACATCTAGTCTGGCGACCAAGGAGAGGTTGATTAAATCTCGCCCACACCCTGAATCGATGAGGCCCCCGACCCTAATGTGCATGCCCAAAGTGGGATTTATAAGAGTCACAGTCATGAAAAAGAGGGGTGGGTAGCTGCTCACTACTTTAGGCACTTCCGTCGGTGGGTCCTGCTGCTCAGTGCCACTTACAGCAGGACCTGGCCTTTTCCCACCGTCTCTGTCTCCTCCTCCCTGCTCGACTTGTTCTCCAACACATCCACCTTGGGTTGCAGGGCGCGGGGGCCTCTGGCTTTCGCTGTGCCCTTTCTGGGAAGCAAGTCGCTCCGGCGCTTGTCACTTTCTTTCCCCGTTGCTCCTCTGCCCTCTCCCAAGGGACACTTAGCGGTGAAATGGCTGCGGTCCCCACATCTTAGGCACAGTCCCTGTTTCATCCATTGCTCCCTGACCGATGGCAACTGGGGGGTGGCTTTTGCCCTGGGCTGGGGGGTGCCGAGGTTGTTCTTCCAGCCGCTACTGCGTTATCCAGCCGCATAGTGCACAAGCGGCTCTCAGCACTCTCTGCCTCCTGCATCCACACCACCAAGATACGCGGCTTTTTGGTCCCCAAAACCGAGTTTCGAATATCTGCATTCAGGCCCAACCGGTACTGCTGCGTGAACACTGGGTCGGACCAGTCCCGGATGTTGACCACTTGCTGGTGAAACTTGGTTGAATACTCCCAAATGGACAACTTGCCTTGTTTGAAAGTACGGAGGAACGCCTCCGACTTTTCGCCCACTTTGCGGTCTTTGAACCGGGCTTGTAGCACCCACATAAAGGCATCAATGCTCTCCAATTCCATCACCTCCAGGTTGTGGAGACCCACATACCAGCTAGTCACTGCACCCCGCAGGTGGGAAGCAATGAAATCCACTTGCGTCTCCTCGTCGGGGAACAGGTGAGCCCAGCACTTGACAAACTTCATCACCCGTACAATAAAGAAGCAAAGGTTCTCCAGGTCACCATCAAACGTAACATCAAGCAAGTCCTTGGGTTGTGGCATTGCCGGCAGTGGGACTAGACCCACCAGCTGCGCTGGGACCTGCGGCTGCCCCAGCAGTGGCGGTGGCAGCGGCAGCGGAGGAGGGGGGAGGTGGTGGTGGAGCCAGCTGCGAGATTGGCTGACCAGGTCCCGGGCCCGATGCCGGGGGGAAGTCTCGGCGGAACTTGTGGGGCGGCCAGTTGGGTCTGCACCACCTGGGCCACTATCCCCAGCAGATTATGGAGCAATTGTCCCATGTCTCGCATTATAGTGTGACAGTCCAGTTCCAACACATCCAGTCTCCCATCCACGTCCAGACCTGGACTGATCGACGATCTCGGTGGGAACGGGATGGGTCTACCCAGAGTCATTCCGAATCTCCCTGAGCTAGACCACAGGTCTATACTGTCCCGACTCCTACTCCCTGGCATCAACCAGGTAGTTTGTGTGGAGTCGCCCAGATGCCGGCTCCAATCCCTCTTTACGGCGGTAGGTCACTCCTCTTCCCAAATGCACTGTGATGAATGAAACCGTCTACCTAGGGGTGGCCCCTCCATCCATGGAGACTGGCCCTCCTGGGCTCGCCGTTGTCACGGGCGCTCTCGTTCCCGATGTCGTGGTTGGGGTTGTCACACGGGGTAGGTACTGCCATAATGACCAGGGTGGCCACTGACGTGTTTGTCGGGGTAGGTACCCCTGCCCCACCGGGACCGCTTATCTCGCTCGAGTGTAGTGCTGTGTCATTTGTAGGGCTACTGTCAGGTTCAGCAGCAAGTAAATCTCCACACACATTTCCAAGGAAGCGTTTTGCTTTATTAGATTACAAAACTGGTACCATATTTACAGGATTATTGTTAGGAATAACCAAGGGGCGGAAACATCCCTACATATAGCAGGATGAGGCAAATGGCTAAGAAAATGGAATATGAGCGTGCGCAGGGGAATTCTCCCGGTGGGAGGATACGTAATAAGCGGGAGAGTCTCAGTGCCTCATGAGAGCCGAAATATTCACACCAGCAGTGGAACGCAAGCCCTCCTCCCTTCACAAGGCCAGACAGATAACGTAGTCTGGCAGCACTGGTTCTCACGGTCTCCCTATCACTGTTTATGGCAAGCGGCAGAGCAGCGAGCAAGCCAGGATCAGAGAAGGGAACAAGCAAAACATGGCAGCTAGCTGACAGCAAGGCTACTCCACAAATTCCAGTGTTGGCAAGGCGGGGTGAGGTGGGGCAGAAGGCAGATTGAAATGGGTCCAACACTGATGTGTGATCCAAGAATTTCTGGAGCTGCTCTGCCACTGCTCTCTCAATTGCCTTACCCAGAAATGCAAGATTCGAGACTGGGCAGTAATTGGCAAGGTCCACAGGATCAAGATTTATTTATTTTTCAAGAGTGGAACAACCACTGCCTCCTTCAACCCCTTTGGAAAAGTCCCCAAACTCAGGGGAAAATTGATAATGTCTTCCAGGGGGTCTCGTAGCCTCTCAATGCTGAATTTCACCAAGGGGTAGGTGGTTGGCCTAACAGCACCCAGGATTCTTTCAACATTGGCTTGGGAGAACCAGCTGAAAGTATCAAAAACTGAATCCAAAGGTGGCCAAGGGGCCTCCAGTTCACATACTGTATCAACATTGACTAGAAGGTCAAAGCAAAGCAACAGAACTTTATCTGCAAAAAAGCTTGCAAATGCCTCACAGCTTAGAGTCAAATTGCTATTACTTTGGGTTTTCTCAGAGAGGGATGTGAGAGATGTGATTACCCTAAATAATTGTGCCAGGCGAGAGCTAGCAGACGTGATGGAGGCTGCATAAAATTCTCTTTTAGCAGCCTTCACAACCATCTCATAGGATTTCATAAGCATCCCATAAGATGCTCTTGTGGCTGCATTGCGAACTCGTCACCAAATTCACTCCAGTCATCTAAGCTCCTACTTCATCCCCTTAAGTTCCATAGTATACCAGGGGGGTGGCAACAAACTTGAACAGGTTAAGCACTTCAAATATCTGGGCATTTATTTCCAATCCAATGCTACTTGGTCCTACCATCGTAAAATGGCTAAATGTAGCTAAAGTTAGTGCTGCAGCAATTTCTCGCTTCTATTTTTCTGCTTGAGGTAATCAGTATGTGCCAGCTGCACTTAAAGCCTTCAATGCTAAAACTGGAGCTCAGTTACTGTATGGGGTACCTCTCTGGATTGACTCAATGGACATTTCAGTTGAACGAGTCCACTCTACCTTTCTGCGAAAGATCATGGGGGTACCTATGTGTGTTCCATATGCTGCTTTGTGTTTGGAGTGCGGTCAGAACTTGCTGGCTACTAAAGCTTGGATCCACACGATTAAATTTTGGTTACGACTCCATTTTAACTCTGACCCCTTCAGTTATATGTACCAACTACTTTCGGAATCTGATAATTCCAGATGGCTATCTTACATCGAAACCAAAATAAGTTCCTTGAATTTGTCCCTAGAATCCTTATATATGCTTTGGCGTCCCGTCGGGATCTTCTATATCCCATATTAGGCCATTTTTTAGAGTCCCCTGATGATTTTAAGCTTCTTTTCTTGCTCGATAACACAGACACAGAAATAACTGAAATAACAGCAAAGTTTCTCTGCAGTGCCATGGCCCTACGGCCTGATAAATGATACGATGAATTAGGTTTTTCTTTATGATGATACTCTGTGATGTTACTCGGCAATTTTAATTTGACTCTGTGTGTACTTAGATTACTGTATTTTTATTTATATGCCAATAAAAGGCTTTGGATTGATTGAGTATACAAGGGGGATGATTTTAGATGAGGGTGGAAGAGGACATCAGGGGCAATTTTGTCGATGGCTTCAGAGAACTGGGCATCCCAGTCCTCTATCAGCTCATCTAAGGAATCACTGGAAGTTGGACTTCCAGTTTGTGACCCACCATCTATGGAGGGCTCCTGGGACACTCCTGAGGAACCCCCAAACCTCCCAAACCTAGTGGGAGATCCGGAGTGATCCGGTCTCCCACAAGCTCTCCCAGAGGGAGGCTTGTGCAGGGGGCTTGATTTGGGGGCTCTCGGATACGGCCGTACCCGAGTAGACCCCCTCATCGCCCAAAAGCAAGGTCCGGGAAGGGAGCGCTCATGGGCAGCCATTGGAGCACGGACGTGAGATTGTCTGATTCAGAAGCTATATTCCGATTAGAGAATCTCAAGCTTTACTTTCATCTTTAACTCCCCATGAGTAACTAGATTTGGATCTTGAACCTAGACTTTTGTTGGTTTTAAAAAGGAAAATTGGTATTTAGCAGAGATAATATAGCTTAGCAGTGCCAGAGTAAATAATTCAGACTCAGAGTCCATGTGTGATTAAAAGAAAGTTTTCACTAAATTCTAGCATAGGGAAGGGTAACTGGGATGAAAATAACAATGGAGCTAAACGGCTACATCCTTTCACTACAAAAGACAAGACTAGAAGAGGGGTAATGGTTGCTCTTCTTTCTTCTTGAGAACTCCAAACAAAGACGGGAAGAGAAGCCATAAAATGCTAAAACACTTTGACACATTCGTTCCAATCAAACTCTTAGATCAGGGAGAATTTCCTGGGCTTCCACCATCTAAACTAACATTGGTTACATGAAACATGTGATTTCCTGTGAGCAACACAAACAAACATTTAACCCCAGATATACTGAGTGTAATTTAACTTGTAATACACAACAACTTTGCTGCTTGTACAAGGGAGAAGTGACCCATTCAAATTTTAAAGTCCTGGGGGACGTGACCCTCCCCATTCCACAGCTTGGAAGTGCAGCCCAGGCTTGTTGAGTTGCTTTTTGGATCAGGGATGGAGGGAGAGCAATTGGGGTTGCTCTAAAAAGAAAGATGAATTTTGGCAAGAAGAATGATCATATCAGATTAAAGCATTCCATCCATGAGTAGACAGCTCCAGGAAGCGGAGTGCCTGCTACAGAGCTCCGCCGCTCAACCAGGGAATGGTGGAGATTCACATACCTCAAGGACTTTGTTTGCCAGGGGAATCTGAACCTTGGGGGGAGGGGTGTTGTGTACTGACTAAGACCGCACACGAGGTCGGGTTCACACGTGGTCATGCGATCTAGCAGAGCTTCACAATTATAACACAATAGATAGAGAGGATCCTAGAATGGGCCAATCGGTCAGTCTGGATCCCAGAGGGAACCTATGGGTGTGGGGACACTGTAAATAAACCAATCACGGGTGTAGGTGTTGGGTGTGAAATGAAACTGGCATTTAAGCAGGCCCTGGTTCCTGCTAAAGCATCTCAGTTTTTCCTGGTTTATGAGCTGATTCACTAACAACGCATCTGGACCCAGTAATTTACAGTGGAGCACTGATGAAAGACAAAAATTGGATTATGAGAGACTGAACTTGACAGTGTTACAGGCCCATCACACAATAGCTATCTCCTCTGCATCAAAAAGTGGTGTCAACCCTGTTCTCTGTCCCAGTTGTGCCAGCATTGTTTATTAAACAGCACTGGCATGCTCAATCAGACTGTAAACTCTAAGACTGTTTAAGACTGTTTTTCTTAGTATAAGCCTGTTCTTGCTGGGTTTAGCATCCTATTCTCCATACTCTTCAGTCGCTCTAGAATGCAAGATGGTTTTTTTTTCCTTTATGCCACTTATTACGTGACCTAATATTTTCATGCTGAGGCCAAAAAGTTAAGATTCTTTTGAGTCAGCTGCACTGGCATGAATACATGCTTGCCTCATTTCCACCCATTTTGTTTCCAGCAGAAAGGGAGGCAGTTCCTTTCATTACTATAGACTTGCAACTATTTCCCAGGAAATCTCATTTGAGTATCTGACTGAGGATTAGAAGTATTCAAGAGCAGTATTCTTAAAACAGCTAGTTAGATTCTAACCTAAGCTCCTGCTGGAGCTAGATCAGTTACACACAGAGCTGTGACCCTTAGGTTGGAGTGAAAGGCTGGCAGTAAGCAACTCCTGAGGAACTTCCCTTCCATCACTGACACTCTTGGTGGTCTAAAGAGAAGCTCTAATCTGCTTTGCTTCAGTTCCCTCATCCATATAATGGGGATAATAACATACACCTCCTAGGGATGCAGTGAGGATTAATTAGTCACTGTTTTTAAAATGCTTTCAAGATGAAAAGCACTATACAGGTGTTAAGTGATAATTAGTATCACACTTTACAGTCAATAAAAGACTCCACTGTGTTTAGAGCACTATCTGGAGCAACCAGGAAGATAATATCAGAAGCAATTTGTCACTTCTCAAGTGTGCCCAGAAAGGCAGTCTGATAACTGTGTGCCCACTATTTAAAACCTCTGTGGAAAAGAAACAATCATCCATTTGGAAATACCACTGTGGTGATACTGTTGGATGTTTAAAAAAAGAAGAAAAGAAAAGAAGAGAGAGAGAGAGAAAACGAACAATACTCTAATGTGTCTGTTTTGTGTGTGCATGTTTAACTTGAATTAACTTTCACGGAAGAACTCTATGCATGCTTCCAAGTCATATTAACTTGCTTTCATTAAGCAACAAGTACCACAAAGTAAAAAAAGGTAAAGGTTCCCTTGCTCGAAAGCCAGTCGAATCCGACTCTAGGGTTGCGGTGCTCATCTCCGTTTCAAAGTCAAAGAGCCAGCGCTGTCCGAAGACGTTTCCGTGGTCATGTGGCCGGCATGACTAAACACCAAGGCGCACGGAACGCTGTTACCTTCCCACCGAAGTGGTACCTATTTATCTACTTGCAATTTCTTACTTTCGAACTGCTAGGTTGGCAGGAGCTGGAACTAGAGATGGGAGCTCACTCCATCATGCGGCACCCAGGTCTCGAACAAAGTACCCTACAAGAAAATTTGCATTTAGCTTTAGCAGGGTATGATTTATCCAGAAAGCACACAGACAGGAACCTCACTATTTTAAAAAATGTATCCTGATACTCAAAATGGTTGTGTCATGCATCAGACAGAGATTTCTGACTTTCAGCACTGAATAATCAATCACTGTACACCGGTTGTGGGAAGTCAGGTAACTGAAGTCTGGAAGTTAATGGAAGTCACTTCAGAAATGACTACAAATAATCTCAGAGGGACTGTGCCAGCTCATGAACTGCATCCAGCTTAAGGTATTTGTCTCGTCTCTAGGACAGAAGTGGCATCTTGTATTTCAATACGATCCAAAATGAGTTTTTTATTAACACCATGGGAGTGATAGTATGAAATGAAAATCATTTTAGTAGACATCTTTTAGTCATTTTTGACGCCTTGTGGTGTAGGTAAGGTTTATGGTCACTAAATTTCTCTTACTGTCATACCTATATGTAAAACACACATATACACATACATAATACACACAAATATATTTGTTAAAGGTAATGTAATTAAAAGAAACACATGTATCAAAAAGAGTGCTTGAATCTGCTATAATTTACACACACATTTGATTCACACACATATTTGGCTTTCAATATGGGCTAACAGTGATTTTGGATTTCTCATCCCTGCAGTGTTTCCCACTCCTCCCCCACACTTTCCCTCCTGCCCAGCTGTAGTGCCACTGCAACCTCCTGCCTGACTTACACAGCAGTGGCAGGGTTTAGCAGTGGCTCCTGCTCCTCCTCTCCCACCCACATGCCCATAGTGCCACCACCTCCGCCAGCTTGGTTCATATGTGTTGGGATTCTAAATTCAAGGTCAATGGTTGTATTGCAAACACAGAGCCACACTTAGTAAAAGAAAAATATCTTTACTATAAAAACAAAATAAAACATGGGTATGGTACTTTGGATTAAAGAAATAAAATAAAAAGTTACATACTTGCAGTTACTCTCAGTAAAGCTACATCTTTCTATCTCTCTTGGCTTCTAGAAGAGAACTACCTCTTTTGGTTCACACAAAGGGCGATAAAGTTGTGAATACATTAATGCTAGATCAAAGCATTTCTACAAACAAGATGTTCGTTGACCAATACAAAGGTTACAGGTCACTTCATTAGGGTAAACAATTCCCACAAACTTTCCCGCCGTTGAATACATTATGTATTCTTTTGCTAACAAACAACATTTAACTCTGTAATGACTGAAGTGTAAGCAATTTGCAATTCCAACAATATGGTGGCCATGGCAACAGGGGGCCCTGTCTCCTCCTGCTGCCTCCCTACAGCTGTCACAGCCTTTGCCTGCCTGGTTCTAGCTCCTCCTCCCCTGCCCCACTCACATCCTTTAAAATAGTGGCTGAAATCTCGTGACACAGCATTGCAAGATCTCAGTATTTTCTCCAAAACGGGCACTCTTCATGTTTGAAAGCAAATGTATAAGAGTAATAACTATGTTTTAAGCATTGTATAACCTCCATTCTTGGGTTTTTAGTTAGGTTTTCTTTACTTTTTCCTATAGATTGTAGATTCTCCCTCCCCAATTTCTGTTGTAGTTTTATAGAAATGCAAATAAAAAATTCCCCCTCAGGGGGGCTTTAAAAAAAACTTATTTTTCTACAAGGCTGGGGAAGTGACCACAGGTCAGTAGAAAAATACCCCTTGTACTTCTCAACATTCTCTGTTGTTGTTGTTTTAATCTCCATGGGGAATCAGGGTTGTAATTAGATATATGATATAATAAGGGCAAACATCTTTGTCTGGACTGAATGAATTAAGCACTGCTGTACTTAATGGCCAAAATTAGCTGGTGTATATGGAATCACTTAAGAACATAAGAACATAAGATAAGACAATGTTGGATCAGGCCAATGGCCCATCCAAACCAACACTCTGTCACACAGTGGCCAAAAATACCAGGTACCATCAGGAGGTCCAGCAGTGGGGCCAGGACACTAGAAGCCCTCCAACTGTTGCCCCCCCCAAGCACCAAGAATACAGAACATCACTTGCCCCAGACTAAGAATTCCTATCTATACTTTGTGGCTAATAGCCACTGATGGACCTCTGCTCCATATGTTTAATTCCCTCTTGAAGCCATCCATGTTTGTAGCTGCCATCACCTCCTGTGGCAGTGAATTCCATGTGTTAATCACTGGGTGATTTCCCACAAGCACTGCTCCATGCTCACTCTTCTCTTTGCCCCGATGGTACGTCAATTTCACACAAGCTGCTGCGCGGCCACATTTTGCCCTGCAGCTTTGCGCGATTTGCCTCACATCTACTCAATCCTGGTTTTTGAGGATTGAATAGACCGGGGGGAAATCATGCGAAGCTGTGGGGCAAAATACGGCCGCGCAGCAGATTGTGTGAAATTGACACGTACCATTGGGGCAAAAGGGAGGAGTGAGTGTGGAGCAGCGCTTGTGGGAAATCACCCACTCTTTGGGTGAAGAAGTACTTCCTTTTATCTGTTCTAACCCGACTGCTCAGCAATTTCATTGAGTGTCAAAAGTTCTTGTATTGTGAGAAAGGGAGAAAAATACTTCTTTCTCTACCTGCTCTATCCCATGCATAATCTTATAAACCTTGATCATGTCACCCCTCAGCCATCATTTCTCCAAGCTAAAGAGCCCCAAGTGCTTTAACCCTTTTATCATTCGAGTTGCCCTTTTCTGCACTTTTTCCAATGCTATAATATCCTTTTTGAGGTGTGGTGACCAGAATTGTACACAGTATTCCAAATGAGATTGCACCATTGATTTATACAGGGGCATTATGATACTGACTAATTTGTTTTCAATTCCCTTCCTAATAATCCCCAGCATAGCATTGGCCTTTTTATTGCAGTTGCACACTATCTCAACATTTTCAGTGAGTTACCTACTACAACTCCAAGAGCTCTCTCTTGGTCACTCTCTGCCAGTTCGGACCTCATCAACATGTATTTATAATTTTTGGCTCCAATGTGCATCACTTTGCACTTGGTTACATTGAACCCCATTTGCCATGTTGACACCCACTCAGCCATCCTTGACAGATCCCTTTGGAGTGCCTCACAATCCTCCCTGGTTCTCACCACCCTGAACAACTTCGTATCATCTGCAAATTTAGCCACTTCACGGCTTACTCCCAACTCCAAAGCATTAATGAACAAGTTAAAAAGCATTGGACTGAGTACTGATCCCTGTGGTACCCCACTGCTTACCACCCTCCACTGAGAAAATTGCCCATTTATATTCACTCTCTGTTTCCTATTAATTAGCCAGTTTTTGATCCACAAAAGGACTTGACCTTTTATTCCGTGACTATTGAGCTTACTTAGGAGCCTTTGATGAGGAACTTTATCAAAAGCTTTCGGGAAGTCAAGGTAAATAACATCTATTGGGTTCCCCTTGTCCACAAGTTTGTTCACTCCATCAAAGGACACTAACAAGTTACTGAGACAAGATCTTCCCTTACAGAACCCATGCTGAGTCTGCCTCAATAGTTTTTGTTCATCAATGTGCCTAGTAATTCTTTCCTTAATACCAGTTTCCACCAACTTACCCGGTATTGACGTCAGACTGACTGGTCTGTAATTTCCTGGATCTCCTCTGGAACCCTTTTTAAAGATGGGAGTGACATTAGCTACCTTCCAGTCCTCAGGAATGGAGGCAGATTTTAATGCAAGATTACATATTTTTGTCAGGAGATCTACAAGTTCACATTTGAGTTCTTTCAGAACTCTTGGATGTATGCCATCCGGGTCTGGTGATTTATCAGTTTTTAAGAAGTCCATCAGTTGTAGGACCTTCTCTCTCATCACCTCAATCTGAAATCAGTGGTTCTGGAGTGCGCAAGCACTTCTCATCTTTCACAGTGAAGACAGAGACAAAAAATGCCAGCTTGGTTCGTATAACTTGTGCAGAAAATGATCACTGAGGACAAATAAAGCTGAAGAGTGAAGGCAAAGATCCTTGATCAGATCTTTAAACATTTTATGTTTTTTTTTTCTTGGGGTTTAAATGAGAGCCATAGTACTGTGGCCAGGGGATGGTGGGGGAGAGGCCTAACTGTTTCCAAGCACCTTATAAAAGACAGAATTCTCCTTTGAGGTATCTATTAGCCTTAGCACAGGAAAAGATAGGTGACCTGACTTTTTTATATACTAAAGCTAACAACCATTTTACTGAGTTAGTAATTTTTTGCCAGGATAAGGCATAATGAGAAAAGTTAAATGTCAACTGCCGAGCAACATGGCCCAAATCCAAATCTGCAGAGATATGATTGAAGCAGATGGAAGATCCAGTCATGGATCTTGCATGTTTTGTCCTAATAAGTCCTCACCTTTTCCAACCAAACAGACCTATTATAGGTTTAACTAAACAAGAGCTAGGAAACATTCCATAACTTTAGAAGTGCTAGAGAAAGGACTTTTTTGCTATGGTCACACTTGCCATTTGGTGCAGAAGGGAAGCGAGCCTATTTCCCCTAGCTGAAATTGACATGGCATTGCACAATCACACATCCTTTGTAGCTGCGGACTCAGCCTATTACTGCCTGATCAGACATCACGTTTGGCTGAGGGGGTGGGGTTGCCTTTTGTTTCCCATGAGCATAAATAAGGAATTGCACCTCCACACTGAGAGTTCCCCATGGAGTATGCGGTTATGCGTATACTGCTAAGCGAGGGGAAAAAACAGCACTGAGTTGGGATGGAATGGGCAGACCATCCTGATGGCTTGAGTGCATGTTTGAATGATCAGACAGGGGAAAGTCTGTCCGTAGACCAATGGCAAGCATTAGGACTGGACTTTCCCCAGTGTCTTTTAACTCCGCTTCCATGGTGGGGCAGCACGGGGTACTGACAGCTGCGGGCCGTTTCCCAGATGTTGCTCTCTGATTGTGTCCTTTAGATCCATCAGGCATTCACAGCTGAGTTGGATATAAAGTTGTGTCTGACAGTGGCATTTGTCTTCACTGTTCTTTCTTGTTTGCCCATTGCTGTGTGCACACCGCAGAGGAAAGTTGACACCTTATTCTGACTTACTCGTTTGGATTTGAAGCAAATATGTGATGTAAAGAACTATCACATATAACTGCCTCCAGGCTACCTAAGGCATTTATCTTGACAGGTTAGGCCAGTTTTAGGCAGTCTCAGGTTAATAAATCAAGGAATCAGCAGTTGCCAAGAGGTACCAAAGCAAGTATTCAGTTGAACAGGATTTGTATGGGCAGGCCATCAATTTGATGCAGTAAAGCCTATGGAAACATTGAGGTTTACAAACAATCCATTTTCATTGAATGGTCTATTCTTGCCAGAAAGTGTTGCTCCATAGACAATGAGTCTGCAGGTCCCATAAACAAATATATATTTTTGTCCTTTGAAAATCCAGTGTCTTAATTAATTCTGGAAATACAATAAGAATATCACTTATCACCAACATCTCTCTTCCTAATGTGTGTAGTATTTTGTTTCATTATCAGAATTCTTTATTAGATTTACTCAACAAAAATAAGAGAGAGAGAGAGAGAGAGAGATGCCAAAGAAATAAAGCAGGCAATGCATGCTTCAGTTGTGATTTAGCGTGAATGTGGACTCTAAAAGAGGAAAGCAGAAAGCAGAGAAGTGTTTTTTAAAGATAGTCATAACCTTAGAAATGTGAGAAAAATTCATTAGTTAAATTACATATGCTAGCACCTAGGATCTTTTCCAGAAAATTTAAGCCAGTTATTTGAAAGAATAACATTGCAATACTAAGCACAGTTACACCCTTCTAAACCACAATTGATGTCAAAGGTGGCAATTTTTTATAATGCAGGATGAAACTGTGTTTTAGTACAAATCAATTTTTTTCCCTTCAGGAATTACTTGGCATTTCAGGTATGGTATGAAGAGTGAGGTTCACTAGAAAAGCTGTACAAAAGTGCCAACCTGATTAATCCTGTCCCTTTATTACTGTATTTGTTACAACAATCAGATTACTCTAATGGAGGAGGAAAATCATGCCACATGCCCTCCCCTTTCCTTTTGTTGTTCAGTCGCACAGTCGAGTCCGACTCTTCGTGACTCCATGGACTAGATCACACCAAGCCCTCCTGTTTTCCTCCGTCCTCTGAAGTTTGCTCAATTTCATGTTCGTTGCATCTATGACACTGTCTAACCATCTCATCCTTTGCCGTCCCCGTCATCTTTGACCTTCAATCTTTCCCAGCATCAGGGTCTTCTCCAGTGAGTGCTCCCTTCTCATTTGGTGGTCAAAGTATTTGAGCTTCAGTTTCATTATCTGGCCTTCCAGGGAACAGTCAGGGTTGATTTCTTTTAGGATTGACTGATTTGATCTTCTTGCAGTCCAAGGGACTCTCAAGAGTCTCCTCCAGCACCATAGTTCAAAAGAATCTATTCTTCGGCGCTCGGCCTTCCTTATAGTCCAACTTTCACAACCATACATAACAACTGGGAATATCATTGCTTTGACCATGCGGACTTTTGTTGGCAGGGTGATGTCTCTACTTTTTCTCATGCTGTTTAGGTTCGCCATCGCTTTCCTCCCAAGGAGCAGGCGTCTTTTAATTTCATGGCTGCTGTCACAGTCTGCGGTGATCTGGGATCCCAGGAATGTGAAGTCTGTCACTACTTCCACGACTCCCCCTTCTATTTGCCAAGGAGTGATGGGGCCGGATGCCATAATCTTAGTTTTTTTGATGTTGAGCTTCAAGCCCGCTTTTGTGCTCTCCTCTTTTACCCTGAACAAGAAGTTCTTTAGGTCCTCTTCACTTTCTGCCATTAGAGTGGTATCGTCTGCATATCTGAGGTTGTTGATCTTTTCCCCAGCAATCTTAATTCCCACTTGTGATTCATCCAGGCCAGCATTTCGCATGGTGTACTCTGCATATATATTAAGTAAGCAAGGTGGCAATATACATCCTTGTTGTACTCCTTTTCCTATGCTAAACCATTCAGGCGTTCCATATCCGGTTCTTTTTTCTTTTCTTTTTCAAAAACAATTTATTAGGATATATTAAGAGGTCAAACATACATCATACTACTAATTGTTATACATCCTTTTCTCCTATTTCCCCACCCCTTTTGACTTCCCACAGTGCTCCAACCTCCAGCCCCCTTACTCGTTAATCACATTCTACAGGTAACATATTTTCCTTTTCGCCTTTGCCTTTCGCTTTCCTTCTTTCCTCTGCTATTTGTAAAGCCTCATCAGAAAGCCATTTTGCTTTCTTGCATTTCTTTTTCTTTGGTATGGTGGTGATTGCTGCCTCCTGTACGATGTCACGAACCTCTGTCCATAGTTCTTCAGGCACTCTATCTATCAAATCCAGACCCTTGAATCTATTCTTCACCTCTACTGTATATTCATCAGGGATGTGATCTAGGTCAAACCTGAATGGCCTCATGGTTTTCCCGATTTTCTTCAGTTTAAGTCTGAATTTTGCAATGAGTAGCTCATGATCTGAACCACAGTCAGCTCCAGGTCTTGTTTTTACTGACTGGATAGAGCTTCTCCATCTTTGACTGCAAATTATATAGTCAATCTGATTTCGGTGTTGCCCATCTGGTGATGTCCATGTGTAGAGTCGTCTCTTAGGTTGTTGGAAAAGGGTGTTCGCTATGACCAGTGTGTTCTCTTGACAAAACTCTGTTAACCTTTGCCCTGCTTCATTTTGCTTTCCAAGGCCAAACTTGTCTGTTATTCCGGTTACCTTTTGACTTCCTACTTTAGCATTCCAGTCCCCTATGATGATGAGGACATCATTTTTTGGTGTTAGTTCTATGAGGTGTTGTAGGTCTTCATAGAACCGGTCCACTTCAGCCTCTTCTGCATCAGTGGTTGGGGCATAGACTTGGATTACTGTGATGTTGAATGGTTTGCCTTGGAATCGGACAGAAATCATTCTGTCATTTTTGAGATTGTATCCCAGTACTGCCTTTTGCACTCTCTTGTTGACTATAAAGGCCACACCATTTTTTCTACGAGATTCCTGGCCACAGTAGTAGATATAATGGTCTTCTGAGTTAAATTCGCCCATTCCTGTCCACTTTAGTTCACTGATGTATCAAATAACGTTCTTCTAATATAATGATGCTTAAAAATATTATCCATTTTCATTTTCCCATTCCATAAATAGGCGTGCCAACCAAATTTACAGTCATTTGCTATTGTCCAAAGTAACCCATTGTTGCAACCAACTTAAGCAAACCGCATCATGATACAGTCTAAAATTTGGTAGTTGAAATCCACCTCTTTCTTTTGCATCACATAAAATCTTCATCTTGATCCTTGGTTTCTTCCCAGCCCACACAAACTTTGAAATTTCTTTCTGCCAAGAATTTAATATCTTTGCATCTCTCACTATTGGAATTGTCTGAAATAAAAACATCAAACGTGGTAAAATGTTCATTTTAACCACCGAAATTCTCCCCAAAAGCGACAAGTTTATTGTATTCATTTTTTTATATCCTGCTGTAATTGGGGCCAAAGTTTGTCATAGTTATTCTTAAAAAGGTCTATATTTTTCATTGTTATATCGATACCTAAATATTTAGTCTTTTTGACAACTTCGCACTGTGTCAATCTCTGCAGTTCCTCCTGCTTCCCACCAGTCATATTTTTACACATCACCTTGGATTTATTTTTGTTTAGATAAAAACCTTCTAGATCTCCAAACTCTTTTATTTTCTCCATGAGCAATGGTAAGTTCCGTAAAGGCTCTTCCACCATAAACATTACATCATCCGCAAAAGCTCTATAATTATAGAAAAATCCTTTGTTGGTTAAGCTCTTGATTTCTTTATCTTCTCTAATCCGTCCCAGCAGTACTTCCAATATCCATATGAATAGTTACGGGGATAGAGGACACCCTTGCCTCATCCCCTTTTGTACCTTAAAATGTTCCGTCATCTCCGTATTAATTACCAATGCTGCTTTTTGCTCCAAATAAATTGCTTGAATTTTATTTCTAAATGATTCTCCAATATCCATTTTTTCCATCACACAGTACATAAAGTCCCAATTTAAATTATCAAAAGCTTTTTCTGCATCCACAAAGAAAAAAACAACCTTTTTTTTCTGGATGTTTGTCATAGTACTCAATCGCATCAATCACCACTCTTATATTGTACCTATTTGGTTAAAAAACAGTTTGTTCTTCAATAGCATCCTTCAAATACATCTTCAATCTCTCTGAAATAATTTTTGCAAATAATTTGTAATCATTGTTCAAAAGAGAGATTGGTCTATAGTTTTTCACATTTGTTAAATCTTGTGCTTCTTTAGGTATAAGCGAGATTGTTGCTTCTTTCCATGATTCTAGTATTTTCTTAGTTGTTCTTATTTCATTTGTCAAAAGTTCAAAAGTCGGGGCTAGCTCTTCTTTAAATTTCTTATAGAACTTTACAGTAAAACGATCTAGTCCAGGAGCTTTCCCTAATTTTGCCTCCTGAATTGCCTTATAGATCTCTTCTTTCGTAATTGGATTGTTTAACATTGCCCTAATATCTTCTGATATTTTTGGCATCTTCAACTTGTCCAAGTACTTTCGTATTTTATCTTTATCTGTAAACTTCTTTTGAAAAAGATTTGCATAATACTTAAAAAATGCTATTTATTCAATTACTATCCACAATTTCTTTGTCTCCTTCTATTATTTTGTTTATTATTTTATTTTCCCGTCTTTTCTTCAATTGCCACGCTAAGAATTTTCCTGGTTTGTTTGCCCCTTCAAATGATTTCTGTTGTAGCTTTTTCAAGTTCCAGTAAACTTCTTGATTCATCAATGTATTCAATTGCTCTTGTAAAATTTGAATCTCTTTAATTACTTTCTTTTCCCCCAGTCTTTTCTTTAACTCTTTTTCCATTACTTGAATTTTTTCCAATATATTAACTTGTTATTCCAGTCTCTTTTTCGTTTCTCTGTTATTCAATGATATTAATAGTCCTCTCATTACTGCTTTATAGGCATCCCAGACTGTTTGTATCTGTATACCTTGGGTCAAGATTGTAGGAAAAAAATGTTTGGTTTCTTTACTTACAGTGTTTACAATTGCTTGCTGATCCAACAAATCTTCATTCAATCGCCATCTAGGTTTTCTTTCATATCCGGTTCTAACTGTTGCTTCTTGACCCTTATACAAGTTTCTCAAGAGATATGTGAGGTGGTCTGGTACTCCCATCTCTTTAAGGACCTACCATAGTTTGTTGTGATCCACACAGTCAAAGGCTTTAGCATAGTCAATGAAGCAGAAGTAGATGTTTTTCTGGTACTCTCTTGCTTTCTCCATAATCCAGCAAATGTTGGCAATTTGATCTCCACTGTTGTGTTTTCCAAATTTGCTGGCAAATTGCATGCAGCACTTTAACAGTATCATCTTTTAAGACTTTGAATAGCTCAGCTGGAATACCACCACCTCCACTAGCTTTGTTGTTAGTAATGCTTTCTAAGGCCCATTTAACTTCACATTCCAGGATGTCTGGCTCAAGGTCAGTGATTATACCGTCGTGGTTGTCAAGGACATCGAGGTCATTCTTGTATAGTTCTTCGGTGTATTCTTGCCATCTTTTCCTAATCTCTTCTGCTTCTGTTAGGTCCCTACCGTTTTTGTCCTTTATCATGGCCAGCTTGGCATGGAACGCTCCCTTGATTTCTCCAATTTTCTTGAAGAGATCTCTAGTCCTTCCCAGTCTATTGTTTTCTTCTATTACTTTGCACTGTTCATTCAGGAAGGCCTCCTTATCTCTCCTTGCTGTTCTCTGGAAATCTGCATTCAGTTGGGTAAATCTTTCCTTTTTGCCTTTGCCTTTTGCTTTCCTTCTTTCCTCTGCTATTTGTAAAGCCTCATGAGACAGCCACTTTGCTTTCTTGCATTTCTTTTTCTTTGGGATGGTGGTGATTGCTGCCTCCTGTACAATGTCATGAACCTCCGTCCATAGTTCTTCAGGTACTCTATCTATCAAATCTAGACCCTTGAATCTATTCTTCATCTCTACTGTATATTCATCAGGGATGCGATCTAGGTCAAACCTGAATGGCCTAGTGGTTTTCCCAATTTTCTTCAGTTTAAGTCTGAATTTTGCAATGAGTAGCTCATGATCCTTTCCTAAAACCCATAAATTGGTGTCTGGGTAGATTCAGTGGAAGAGCCACTTAATTTGGAAGAAGGCTCCTTAGATTTGAGGAAAGTTTCAAACTTGAGCCAAAAGGAAAGGTGGGGTATAAATACCGAATGAATGAATACACTTTGCTCAGGAGAGTGGTAGATGTAGCATCCACTCCACTAATAAATAGAAAAGAGTAAGAGTTCAGTTAGTAGCACCTTAAAGACTAACAAATTTTGTGGTATAGTATAAGCTTTTGTGAGTCACTGCTCCCTTCTTTAGATGCTATAGACAGACTAACACAGCTACCCATCTTGATCTATCTCCTCTAATCAGAAGGGTGTGGTTTATGGTACAGAAAGGATATGAGCACTGCAGGTCTCAGTGTGATGCTGAAGACACTGAAATCCTTCAAGGAGTAATTTTTCCCGCCCTGACCTGGATAGCTCAGGCAAGCCCAATCTTGTCAGATCTTGGAAGCTAGGCAGGGCCAACTCTGGCAAATGCTTGGAAGGGTGACCTCCAAGGAATACCAGAGGTGGGATGCAAAGGCAGGCTACTCAAGCTGCCTCTCTGAAAAACATCCAAGTCCCCAGTAGGGGTTGTCAGAAGTTACTATGACTTCCAGGCAAGCACACAAAACACATTCCAGGAAAGCACACAAAACACACAAAACAAGTAGCATAAAGCAAGGAATCCTGTGGTATCATATGGAATAGGGTAATAAACTACAAACAACCAGATCAATCTAGATTATTAGCTGTTACCTACTACAAAAGGAGATATTTTCAGGAATCATTGCATTTCTCCTTTCAGGAAATAGCAGTTTTTCAGAAGCTCTGATAGTGAAATGACTATGTTCAGAGCATCTTTAATTTATCACTTTTGGTAAAATCCTACACATGTTTAATCAGAAGTCCTTTTGTATTCAGTAGGATTGACTCTCAAACAAGCATGTATAAGATTGTAGCTTAAAAGAGGGTTGGGGGTTTTTTTGGCAAGAAAGTTCATATTGGGAAGAGGGAAAATCATACTTCATTAAGTACATACTGCGTTTAATAACTGTTACTGATGAAGTTACATTCCATAACCAATCTTCTTCAACTTCTAAGAAAATAATGAAGGATAATATTTTTCCCCTTCATGCCAAGAGAAGAGATTATCTCTTTATTTGCAGATGCAAGCGTCCATTGTGAGAAGAAGGCTGCCCTCTGGGTTTGAAAAGGTGAGCTGACTTTCCTGAACAGGAAGAAAAAAGGAGGCTTTAAAGAGACAGAATACTCATTCATTTAGCTGTCAGTTGCCATAAAATTTCTTCATCTGAGAAAGTCTCTGTTCGGTCAGTTTTTTCCTTCCCCTCTCTTCCCGGTGGAAAGGAAGAAAGATTGACAAGTCTGGAAAATGGATTCTTATGGATCCACTACCCAATCAGAGAATCAGAGGGATAGCTACCTCTCCTCAGTGAACTACTGTATTGATATGGCTGAGCGGTGGCAGGGCCCCTGTCAGGGCTGCATCAGTGACCGGAGCACTTGGGCTCCTTTAGGATTTATGGCAAGGGCTTAGATTAGTATTAGGTATCTGAGTGGGTGCAGGGGCCTAAGCAGAGGCTTGGCCCTTGTGGTGGCAGAATGACCTCTTAGATAAAGTTCATGCAGCTGGGTAAGCACCAATCAGCAACTTCATAGGGGAGTATAGGGGTCTGACAGGATCACCCCTGTGGCCGTGAAGCCAGAGATGTGGTTTGCAGACTGTATTTGGAGATTGCCAGGATGGATCCTCCATGCAGACCGTGCGGTTGTGTTGGAGGGATCCTCAAGGCACATCCCAATCGCTGGGTCAGCAGGGTGTGAGCCACTTGCAGTTGGCTCCAACCTGGGGCCTTGGTGTCTTGCCCATTGTACAGTAAGGATGGGGCCAAGGGAACCCCAGGCCTTGACCAGCTACACTGGTTACTTTTGGAATACCAAGTCAGATTCAAGGTATTAGTGTTGACTTTTAAGGCCTAGAGTGGTCAGGGACCCATGTATCCTTGGAACTCCCTCCAGTATGTCCCCAGAAGAATGCTGAGATCAGCAAATAACAACTTGCTGGTGATCCCTGGCCCTAGGGGGGTCCAGCTGTCCTCTACTTGGGCCAGGCCTTCTTGGTCCTGTCCCCGACCTGGTGAAACTCTCTCCCAAATAACATCAGGGTCCTGTGGGATCTTATACAATTCTGCAGTGCCTGTAAGGAAAAGATGTTCTGCCAGACTTTTAGTTGAGGGCAGCAACGGTTAGTACTGGCACCCTCTTTTTCCTCCTATGGTCCCTGCATCCCCTCTCCCTGCCCTGCTGGGCAGAGAGCACTGATACTGGCAAAAGGGGTTGATCACCATCTAAAACAGGTCATTTTATTAATCTATTGTGATAATTTTATCAGAATCACTATATTTTATTCATTTTTATCTGCGTAATGCTGTGAATTACCCAAAACCCATCCATGGGATTGGGCGCTTCACAAATTTTAATGATGAGGGACTTCCGTTTTTGGTGCTTCTGATGGTGGCCACAGTCCTCAGGAGCTCCCGAGGACATGGACCATGAACTTGCGATAGGGAAAGGGCGCGGTTGTCCATGCTCCCCAGGAGCTCTGTGAATCGGCTCCTAGCCATGGGGATTGAAGTTCACCTCTTCCCCCAGCAGGCAGCCAGTGGATCGAGGCATTCTGGCCCCAACGGTCTCCCTGCTGAGTTCCCGAATGGGACAAAGAGCAGCACACCGGAACAAGCGCTTGGTGATCTAACAAAATTTACTGATGAAAGCGGAATTATTGTTGAAATGTGAGTTGGAGTCTAAGCGAGAAACGCCAAAGAGCTAGTTGAAAACCCACCCTTTAAAAGTGTGTGGGGGAGGGAACTCTTCCCTGCTAAGAAAAACTAAACGAACTTTGAGCAATTACGAAAAGGGGGGGTGGACTACTGAAGCAACACAGACTGAAAGAAAAAGCATGTAAGAACTTACCAAGCTGTTTTAAAGAGTACCAGAGACTGTGATAACTTTTACTAAAAGTAAATAATCCCCAAGCATGGCGCCCATGAGGAAAGATGAGAAAGACAAACAAGTGAAACCTAAACTTCTTGCCAGAACTGCTGGCTCAGCAAGTCCTGTTCCTAGACAGAACACAACTACAGAGCTGCAAAGGATGCTGACAGAAGCATTGTGACCTCTACTGGAACAAGTCACAGCACTGCATAGCAAATTTGATGCACAACAAATGCAATTAACTGAAATAGCCCCCCCCCCAAAAAAGATAAAACTGAACAAGAAGTAAAAGAAGTGGATGCCAACACTAAAAAAGTTAAAAAACAACTGCAGGTGATGGGAAAAAAGAGATTGATGGAGGAGTCTCAACTATTACAGCTACAAATGGAGAGAGATGTCTTAAGATTTTAAGGTGTTCCAGAAGAAAAGACTGAGAATCTGAAACAGACAATGTGTAATGTATTAGGACCCATGGCAGACATAAAAATGGATACTCTACAAAGTGAAATAGATATGATCTATAGGTCGTATTCTGAATTAACAAAACAAAATAATCTGCCTGGGGAAGTGATTATAAGATTCTCTAGAAGACAAGTGAGAGATCAAATTCTCAAAGCGACAAATGGATCTACCCTGAAAATCAATGACAAAGAAATAGAAGTGTTAAAGGACATCCCGTTTGAAATAAGAAGGAAGAGAAGGAAATACAGAGACTTGGTGATATTTTTACTAAAGAACAACATCCCATACAGTGTCACAATTGCGCTGGCGGGCTAGGCAGGGTACGCAAAGTCCGAAATACAGTCCGGGGTCAGGGCACCAGATGAGACAGAGCAGAGTCCAGAATGCCAAGTCAAAACACAGTCTAGGGTTACTGGAGATTGCAAGCAGAGTTCAGAAGCCATTCGTCAAAGTCAGGGTATACAGTCCGAAGTTGGGGAGTCAGGGAAACAACATCACGCAAGCCAAAGTCAGGAGCCAGGAAGTCCGAGAGAAAACCAGGAGACAGGAACACAGGATCCGGGGTGCAGCGTTTTGTCTATGCGATTAGTTGCCAGCACGAGTTGGGAATCTGACAGAGCCGCCTAAAAAGCCTGTTCTGCTTGTTAGCCAATTACCGGCCACTAACAGGGTCCTGGCTCTGGTCAGTACTCTGGGCTTAGAGGATGCCGACCTCGCATGCGCCGCCTCCTTATACCGGGTTTCCATGTCCCGCCGCCTCTGATCGCACAAACGAATCAGGAGGCATGGTGCTCATGCTTGGCTCTGCCGGCGCGGCTCCAGGTGTAAACTCTCCTGTGAGCTGGTGTTCATCCTCTGCAAGACTTAGGTCTGGTGAGTCAAGGGATGCAGGGAGCTCCTTCTCGGACGTTGAAGACGCAGAATCCCCAGGATTGGGGTCTATGGGGTCAGGCTGCACTGCGGGCATGACATACAGATGGCACAATCTTCAAATTCATGGATAAGAAAGAAAAAATTGACTCTGCTGAAAAGGCACACAAATTCTTGCACCAACACAGTTGTCCATCAGGAGAAGCAAAAGTCAAGAAAGAGGACAGCACCAAAGAAAGCAAAGAAGAAGGAGCAGTGGCATCTTCAGATGAGAACTCAAATTCCAAATTAGGGGCAGCCGCCCTGAAGATAAGCTATCTTTTCAGGGGGGGAAGTACAAAAAATGAGATGTTATTACACTTTGAAAGCTCTTACAATGTATTGTTATAATTATTTCTTAGGTTGCTTTTTAAGAAGTCAGAAGTGGTGGTGTTTAAATTTATTTTACAGTATAAATTGACTACTAGATGACCACATTCAATGAACTTGAATCGAACTTTGAGCTAAAGCTAATTTGTTAAGCAGTGTGTATGACCACCATCTCTTGGGTTTTAGTGCGTTTTCTTTACTTTGTCCCATAGTATGTAGATCCCTTCCCTAATTTTCATTGTAGTTTATAGAAAATGCAAATAGAAAAATCCCCTGCGGGGGGCATAACTTTTTTAATGATGATGATGATGATGATGATTTATTTGATTTATATCCTGCCCTCCTGGCATAGGAGGCTCAGGGCAGGTTCCAGCATACCAGGTAACAATTACATAAATATGCAAATAACAATTAAAACCAATTTTTTCTTGTTGTTCAGTTGCACAGTTGAGTCTGACTTTTTGCAACCCCATGGACCACGTCATGCCAGGCCCTCCTGTCTTCTGCCATCCTCTGGAGTTTGCTTAATTTTATGTTTGTTGCATCGATAACACTGTCTAGCCATCTCATCCTTTGACGTTCCCTTCTTCGTTTACCTTCAATCTTTCCCAGCATCCGGATCTTCTCCAGTGAATGCTCCCTTCTCATTTGGTGGCCAAAGTATTTGAACTTCAGCTTCAGTATCTGGCCTTTCAGGGAACAGTCAGGGTTGATTTCTTTTAGGATTGACTGATTCTATCTCTTTGCAGTCCAGAGGACTCTCAAGAGTCTTCTCCAGTACCATGATTTGAAAGCATCTATTCTTTGGCGCTTGGCCTTCCTTATGGTCCAACTCTCACAGCCATACTTTACTACTGAGAATACAATTGCTTTGACCATAGGGACTTTTCTTGTCAGGGTGATGTTTCTCCTTTTTGTTATGCTGTCTAGGTCTGCCAAAGCTTTCCTCCCAAGGAGCAGGCGTCTTTACATTCATGGCTGCAGCCACCATCTGCAGTGATCTTGGATCCCAGGAATGTGAAGTCTGTTACTGCTTCCATGACTTCCCCTTCTATTTGCCAAGGAGTAATGGGGCCAGATGCCATGATCTTAGTTTTTTTCATGTTGAGTTTCAAGCCAGCTTTTGCACTCTCCTCTTTTATGGCTATGCCCCTGTGTGTATTTAGCTTTAAGAAAACTTTACTAAAAATAGGGAAGGGTTACATGGTGAAGAAAATAATAACAACCTAACTAACTGGTCCACATCTTGTGGTCTAAACTCTAACAGACTCAGAGTCTGACTAAGAGAGGGAGATGAGAACAAAGGGAATAAAGTTTACCCCAAAGCCCCAACCCCTTTGTTTGTGACAAACAGCACACACCCCAACCAAATTATTGATCAGCCAATAGTAGCTCCCAAACTTATCTTGTTAGGAATATCACCTCCTTTCCTCTGGTGGGAAATATGTGCCTAAGACCTAATTGGTTCTAAGCTAACTAGCTAAGAATTAGCATGCATAAACAATCAGGTTAATTCTTTCATGGCTGAAGGGAATGACATTTGCAAACTCCAACAACTAACATCCTTATGTATGAACTAAGAAGACTGATTCACATAACTGAGAACAGAACATACAAAGTTTGGATGTGATGGCTTTTTCAAATAAAAAAGTTTGTACAATATTGTATGATATAAATGAGAATCTCCACATTGACTGTCTGTGCCAGACAGTCTGTGAATTTCTTTACCATAGATAATAAACAAACCATAGATAACAAACAAAACAAAATAATGCTGGGAGCTCAGCATAACTTATAACGTTCAAACCGCTCAATAACATCAAATAGTATGAAAAAGCTGTTGGCCTGAGGGGATAACTCCCCAGAGTGCTTTGAAAAGATGCTCTATGAATCTGGACAGAGCTTGGCATGTGAGGAGTTGGTGTGTGAGAGACTGTTTCACCATATGTCCAGCTAGCAACTCTGCTCATATTTATCATATCACTGCCAAATCCGCTTTTGGCAACTTGGTGAGGAGGCAGTCATTGTGGGTTGAGTTGCAAGCTGGCACATGGTGAAGCCATCATATGGTCATTTTATCATGTGCCAAAGCTGCCAGACATATTCCATTAACATGTATATATGCTATGCCAGATAGGTTGTACGAACTGGTCTCACATACTGTGATTTTCTGGCACATACTGAGGCACACTTGTAGAGGTGGAGAATGAAGGCTAGAATGACTTTCCAATAGCCTATTGATTGTACAGCTGTAATATCGCAGATGGCAAATGAAAAAAGATAATAGCAATATTGCCAATAAATAATGTATTCCATCCTTAATGTTCCTTCCTTTGCAGCACATTACTCACACTAGACTTGATGCAGTGCCAATGAATACTGAGCTATCCCTACCAATAGGTCTTATAAATGTGAGTTGCTTTTTTATCAACAACACAACATGGAAAGGGGAAACAGGACAATTTAAACAATGTTTAACACCTTTAGTGCTGTTTGAAAGCTGAAATGAAGATGAATGCTGTTTTAGGTGGCTCAATCAGTGCTTATCTTGATGAAGAGAAAGCAAGTAGCAGACCAACTGCTGTAGTGAATTAAAATAAAATATGTTTGGGAAGGAAGAGGAACATGAAATCATTTTTTTGTTTCACATTCTAGCTATGTTATATTGGAGAAGAATGTTACTTATTCATTTCATACATCATTTAAAGGCAGATAATCAGGAAGCCATTATGTGGTTCATATTGGGCAGCTATTCGATTATAACATAATTGAGCACTCTAGAATGCAGCCAAAGCTGACACGTTAGGAATGCATAATATCCTTTATGTGCCATTTTGAAGAAAGAAAAAAGTATGCTTCAGTCAAACCACCATACATTTGGAAGCAGCTGAAGCACCATCCATGACTATAAAAACAATCTTACTTACAAAGCTGCTAAAATTAGGGGGACATTGCACTTGTTATAAAATACTGCTGTTCATATCATGCATCATACTGCTTTCTCTTAAAGATTCTTTAAAGTCAAGTCAATTTATGCTATACACACACACACACTTAATGTTCAGTACAGCTTTAAAAATTAATACAATTGAATACAATTGTGTAAATTTGTCTTAGTTGAAATGTGACTATTAGATGGGTAGAGCTTTGTAGAAAGATAATGGTGGCAGGCTATCCAGACCTTCAGCCACCACCAACATAGGCTACTTTACCTTCCATTCTGTAGTGGTACCATAAAGGCAAGGAGAGGTAGGGGAGAAACAAAACAGAAAGCAATGGTGTACTTCCCAAATGAAAAGCAGCAAACAGGGAGACCAATAATAGGAATGAGGAGGATGCCTCAATGTGTTGCAGCCAGGTCTTCCTGTGGCAACCTGAAATTTTATGACACAGAGTTCACTGCAACATCATTGGCTCAGGAAGTCTAGATTAATATCTGTAGGCCATAGTCATAACTCAGACCAAAACTAACAGAACCATTGGTTCAGTCATGGACAATACAGCAAGGGATTACTCTGGCTTGTTCTAATGACTTTGGCCTGTTTTTTTTAATGCTTGTGTTTTAGTTTGGTGTTGTGGTTACGAGCTGCAGGACTCTAACCTGGAGAACCACGTTTGATTCCTCACTCCTCCACATGAAGCCAACTGGGTGACCTTTGGTCAGTCACAGCTCTCTCAGAGCTATCTCAGCCCCACCTACCTCATAGGGTGTCTGTTGATGGGAGAAGAAGGGAAGGTATTTGTAAGCCACTTTGAGACTCCTTCAGGTACTAAAGGGCAGGGTATAAAACCAACTCTTCTTCTTCTACTTATTCGTCTTCTTCATCTTCGTTGTCTTCTTCGTCTCCTCCTCCTTGTCTTTAATGCTTGATTTTTAATGGTGTTGTATGATTGGTTGTAATCTTCCTTGAACAGGTCTCTGCAGAGGCGGGATACACATTTTCTAAATGAATAAATAAAAGTGGTTCTCTGCCTCCTCCACCCATGTGCTGGTGAGGATGAGTCATGGCCACTTTAGTGCAAGTGCTGCAGCTTTTTATTTTAATTACATTTTTAAAAAGAAAGAATGTGAAGAGAGAAAATCCTCTCTCTTTCATTGCATCTGTGTGCGTGTGTGGGTGAGGTGAGTGAATGTGTGTGCAAACCTTTAAGCACAGAGCTTCGGAGGTCACAATCAACAGAGCAGTGGTGGGAGCAGTGGCTTGGGGTGGAGCAAAAGGAAATAGCTATTGGGTACAGAAAGGAATTTTCATTTTAGAAAGGGGAATCCTTCCCATGTAATAGGAGACATTTCCCCTTCAGGGATTAGAGCTGTTTAATACCTATCCCTTTCCCATTTTGCCATTGAAGGGAGCAGTGATTTAGAACATTGATAAGGCTATGTTGGCCTAGTATTCATGATTAATCAGCTGTACTACTGACTAATGATTAGGGTTACAAGCTGAACACTGGCCACTTGTGGGAGGCTTAGGGGATGGGGTAGAGAAATCCCTGGAGGTTTGGGGTGGGGCCTGGGAAGGACAGAGTTGGAGAAGGAGAGGCATTTCAGAGGGGGATAATCCTATGAACTTCACCCTCCAATGCTGCCATTTTCTACAGGGAAACTAATGTCTCTTGTCTGGAGATCAGTTATAATCCAGAAGCTCTCCTGGTCCCACCTCAAGATTGGCGACTTTAGAGTGCGGACATTGAGATCGATGTTGTAGCATCACCATAATGTAACTTCTGGTGCAAACATGGAAATGACATCCACACATTGGAACGATGCTCTGGGATTTCTTCAAACAGTTTTGGCAGAATCACAGAGTGTCACCCTGACACACTGACATCACTTCCAGGTTTGTGCTGGAAGCAATATTGTAGCACTGCTGTAACATCAGTTTCCCCACCATTTTCCTCCCACTGCTGCTCTGGGAAGCAGCAGGAAGCTGAGGCCAGGGACTGGTAAATCTCCTGCTGTAGTGGGAGACCTGGCCTCCCTCCAGTGATGCTTTTCTCCTTGGCTGGGCAGCCTCCTTGGTGTTGGGCTGCTGGCTGGGCATATGTATTAATCACAGCTGTTCAAGTATAGGATGGCTGCACTGGAACCGGGAGCAGTGGCTCAGCCAATAGGTCCAGCTGGCTTGAATGTGGTTGCTGCATCTGTGAGCTGGTCCTTTTATTTTGCTGCCTATAGCTGCTGTTCCAGCACCCCCATATGCCGGAGCTTTTGTGTGAATATTAAAGCTAGTAACCTGAACTCTTCCTAGAGATACTCCATGTTAGGCTTGCCAAGTCCCCCCGGGAGGCAGGGAAACTGCCACCCCAGAGGCCCGTTCCCCGCCACTGCCGGATCAGGCCCCAGGGGGAACTCCACCCTGACGTGCATGTCACCAGGAAGTGAAGCAACCACACCGGGCATGCTGGGGGCGGAGCCATGGTCATCCAAGGGAAAACTCTATGGTTTTCCCTCAGATGGTCGTGCCCACCCCCCAGCGTGCCCGGCATGGACGCATCACTTCCTGGTGACGTGGATGCACGTAATACAATCTCTGATTTTCTCTCTCAAACAGAAAAACACAAATCACAAAGCATTTTGAAAAATCCTGTTAATAGTGATGTTGAAATTTAATTCTCTTTAATGTTTCCATTTCAAGCACATCAGAATCTCATTTTGCGTGCCTTTCATTTACCAATTCCTTCAGCTCAAGCGATGATGCTTCAGCATGTTCAATTGAAATAGTTGCCAAACAAAGTAGTCTCTTTTGCAACATTGTTGACCATATGTGTGTTTTTATAAGTTTGAGTTTTGAGAAGCTGTGTTCACCACTTGCCACTGACACTGGAAGTGTGAGAAGGATCCTTAGATCTTAGAGCAACAGAAACATTAGGCACACTATCCTGGAGTTTTTGTTGAAGTACGAAAAGAAGTACTCTTTGTGGTGGCATAGACTTTGGAAGTCTTCGTACTACTGCTTGCAGTTCACAACACAGATCTTCAGCATCAATATGTTTGTTTCCATCATGAATCAATGCTTGTTCCAAATTCTTGCAGGCCTTACGTACATCTTCAGTGCATTTTTTGTTAATACTGTATTAGCTCCGCTAGTGGTCTGAGGTTAACAAAGACCACTAGATGTGGCGATGACAGGGCAAGGGATCCCAGCACTCATGGGGAGGGGAAAGTATAGCGATGGGACCGGGTATGGTGATAACATCTCCTAAACATCTTTTGCTTACATACAGCGACTTTAAGACCACACATCAAATGTTTTAGGAGACTGATATATTCATTCACATTATTATATGTTACCATTTTAATGCCTGATTTAGGCCTACTGCTAGACATAAATATGTCTTATTTAGAGGCTGACCTGTTTGCCCTATGTAAACCTTAAGAGAAGCATTCTTGGCAGGGATGCTTTATTAACTCAAAAACAAACTTGGAAACTAGATATATTTTCTAGGATCCCTCAAGGGTGAGAAGTCTAACAAAGAGGTATATAAAAAAAGATGTATGGTTAGCTTTTTTAAAAAAATGTGGTATACTCCGGAGAAACAGGATGCCACAAAAGAGAACTATGTGGTGGGGGTGATAGAAAGCTACTTTCTGCCTTTTCCAGCAACTAAGAAACCAAGAAAATGGGGGTGATAGAAAGCTACTTTCTGCCTTTTCCAACAACTAATCAATCCCTTAATTTTAAGGGTTTGGCTTTAATTGAACAATTACATTTTCTCACTCCTGGAGATGATAAATATATCTGATTCTCAACCCAGACAAGCTATGGATACTTAAATCTGAAGACTGGACCTATGAATGGACAAGACAGATCTTTCCATAGATATGAAAAATGCCCCAGGTTTGCAGAAAAATCTGAAAACTTAAAAAAAATACATTGGGGGTTTAAAAAACCCAGAAATGATAAGGACCACCTGTAGCTTTAAGAAACAGATGCCCCCAGTTGCCATTGCTAGGCAGCCACAACAGTTTTGCCAGTATTCTAGGCTTGTAACCATTTAATGAATGTTATCAACATCATCTGTATCCAGGTTAGCCTTCTGACAGAATAGCCTTCTGATAACAGACAAATTGATCACAGTTGGCATTTATTTTAGAAACTGATAAAAAAGGAGAGAAATTATTGGATTGTAGAATTATTCTAATTCTGTGGGATGCCCCCCCCCCAGGCATCTCCCTCTTTCTGCTCTGTCATAGCAATAGCCATGATCCAAAGCCATGCCTGTACACAAGACTCTTTCAATTGCCCCCCAAGCTGGAATAACGAGGCAGACACCAGTGTTGGGTATAACTTTGGGCCACTTTATTAAATAACAACTTCAACTGAAACTAACAGTAAGGGCAATACATTTTTGCGGTATGGATAAGGCCAGATGTCCAAGACCCCTCCCTTACCTCATGAAATAAGGGCGAGCCACCCTGCCCCAAGCGGGAGCCATCAGCAGTGGCTCCCGCCCGGCCGGCTAGCAATTGCAGAGACCACCCTGCAGACCCACCCCCCGAGCCGCTAGACTCAAAGAGATGAATCAATCGGGGCAGTCCCGAAGGCAGTCTGTTTTCCCCGCCCCGTGCCGCAGGGCACAAAGACTGTACTCACAGACTCCTTCATCCCCAAATAATGGGTATCAGCTGGTACTCACCGTACCGCAAACTGAATTCCTCCTAAAACCCTGCCTATCAAAAGTGACCGTCCTAACTATCACAGCCCACCCGTAAACACCTGCGCCGCTGCTGCAGTGCAAGGTAGGCGAAAAACACCCCTTCCACCGGCCAATCAGGAAGAGTTGAAAAATTCCTACCCGGCCCCAAAAACGGGCGACCAGCAACAGCCTGCACTGTCAACAGGGCGGGAGGGTGGGCCGACGACTCCGCGGGAACTGCTGGGAGGGTCGGAGGGGCCGGGCACTTATCTGCTCGGCCACCGCCCCCTCCAAATGCCCGGATTTAGGCATTTGGTGCCAAATTGCCTGCCTCATCCAGCAGGGCGGCAAAGGTGCCTCCCCCAGCTCAACAGCCACAAGGGGCCGCGGGCTGGGGGATTCGAATACTTGTAACAAGCAATAAAGAAGCACAGAGGTGACGCAGCCACGTTGCTGATGTTGGGGGCGTGGCTGAGCTCGTTGGGGGGGAAACCATATGGTTTCCCCCCCGATGAGCTCGGCCACGCCCCCAACATCAGCAACGTCGCACATCAGTTCCAGTGATGTATATATAAAAGAAAGTCCCCTCACTGTAAAATCAACACCCAAGCCAAACCCTTGGACCTAAAAATATGAAATTTGGGGAGAACACTCCTACCATGACATAGATGCTCACTAAGAAGGGATTTTTAGAAATTCAACCCCTAAGAGGGTCAAAAGGGGTAAAACGTGCTCCCCCATTGTTTCCTATGTAACTGCCAGGCTGTTGCCTCCCTGCACCCCCCCACTCTCTGATTGGTCAGCTGCAGAGCTCAGTGTTCTGAGGTAAAAAAAAGTTTCAGGAAACTGCAGAGAGCTACTTACAGTTGTGAAAATCAGGAATCACCAACCACCTGTGAGGTGCAGCAGTGCTGCTGGCCCAATCTCCCTGATGGCTTCAAACATTCTCCCCCCACCTCCTACACCTGACAGGCAACTGCCTGTCAAGTGTAGGAGAGGGGATGGGATGCTTACAGCCATCAGGGAGGCTAGTTTAGCAGGATTGCCTTAGCGCTGCTGCTGGCCCAGTCTCCCTGATGCCTTTAAACACACTCACCCCCAACACCAGACAGGCAAGTGTCTATCAGGTGTAGGAGCAGAGCCAGGGTTCTTTAATCCATCAGGGAGGCTGACCAAACAGAAACATCTTAGCAATGCTGCTGGGCCAGCCTCCTCAATGGCTTTAGACACACTTCTACCCACCCTTCCTCTGTCAGGTGCAGGATCAGGGGCAGAGTGTTGAAAGCCATTGTGGAGGAAAGCCTTAGGAATCCTGCTGGCCCAGCCTCCCTGATGCCTTCAGACACGCAAACCCCTCCTACAACTGACAGACAATTACCTGTCAAGGGTTGAAAGTGCTGTGGAGTCCTTAAAGCCATTGGGGAGGCTTGCCCAGTAGGGTTGCCTTAGCACTGCTGCTGGCCCAGCCTCCCCAATGCCTTTAAATATAATACCCCCCCTTACACCAGACAGGTGGGTGTTTGTGAGGTGTAGGAGCAGGGCCAGGGTACTTTAATTCATAAGGGAGGCAGCCCCAGTAGGATCACCTTAGTGAAGCTGCTGGCCCAGCCTCCCCTTCAAGGTCTGCTTTACTATGACCATCAAAAAATCCCAAGACCAGACACTAAAGGTGGCTGGAATTGACTTAACAGATGACTACTTCTCACATGTACAATGCAGACAGGCCTGCTCCAGAGTGAGTTCACCAAGCAGCCTGGTGATCCTAGCACCTGAGGGCAGAACTACCAATGTGGTCTACATAGAGATCCTTAAGTAGAGGGGAAAAACCCAGTACATATGTCCCACTTCATTTCTTTACACTACATCTTCTCCATTAGAGTTCCTACAACAAATGTTAGGTTCCAGAATTCACAACATCAGTATTATAACTGGATTTACGGAACTTAAATACCATAGCGAAGCACAGGTATCAGGCTAGTTATTGCATATATCGCATGTAACAGATTGATGAAAGACTAATAACTGAATCATTTTCATATTCTAGTATTGGGTTTCTTCTGTTCACAACAGTGCTTTTATTTGGCAGTTCCTGGCTTCCTTTTGAAGTCTGAAATAAAGGATGCAGGAAATACGGCAGAAGTCCATTGCTCTAACCAAGGCCATATTCTGCTATTTAAAGAACAGCATAGGATTTGTATACAGGTGTGATCCTTCCTGGTACCTGACACTATAAACTGAGTTTTCAGGTTTAAAAGGGGGGGTTGTACAGCTACGATTTATGAATACAGTATGTCAAAGCAATCTGTCTTCCAAGTATTTTCAGTAACCTAACCCTATTTTATATTGCTAGATTTGAGTCTAGTAGTACCTCAGAGACCAACAAGATTTTGGGGGTATACGCTTTTGAGAGTCAAAGCTCTCTTTGTCAGAGATTAGACTCTCAAAAGCTTATACCCCCAAAATCTTGTTGGTCTCTAAGGTGCTGCTGGAGTTGAATCTAGCTGTTCTACTGCAGACCAACACAGCTACCTTTTGAATCTATTTTACAATAACAATTATTATTCTTTATATACTCCATGTAATGCAGTCCATTAATGCTAGAAACAATTCATTTAAAGATAAACACTTATATACCTCATTGGTTTCAGTAGGGAAGTTCAGCATGTGCTTAAATAATTCCAACTGAAATCAAAGGACTCTAGTAGTATTTCAGTCTGGCTTGACCATGCCTTCTGCCATTAAAACTGGATTATCTATCCACACTGCACATTGCCATGAGCCACATTAGGCCATATGGCTGTATACCGCTTCAGTAATCAGCATCACATTTTTTAATTCTTTGATGTGAGAAACAAATGTGGACAAGAAATCATCATTTGCTAGGTTGTCTGAGGAATCTTATGAAAAACACATCTTGTAAACCAGATTGACAAATACAAGGGATAGTTTAAGAAGTGCAGAAAACAACAACAATCTCTTTCTGGTATAAGACTTGTGGATTGAAAGGGGCTTGTTTTTCTTTTTCTTTTAAACCTCTATCATGATCACCTTTTTGTAGACTTTCATTTCTTCCTTCAAATAACTTGCAGTTTAACATGAAAAGAAACAACAAGTTATATTCAGTTCACTTCTATTCATCTCAAACATCATTGGATCACCAGTGCTGGATTTTGTTGTGTGTTATACTTTCGTTCTTGCAATACATTTGTATATTAAATGTGAATGCCATCTATTCAGTGTGCCCTGTACAAAACTCCCTAGTTATAGCCAGTCTCTTAACAAAAAGTAGAAAGGGTCACATGGTTTGAATGTAGCCCCATTTTTAAACTGAGAAAAGACCATGTTGGTCTAACTCATAAAGAACTTATGAAACTCCTTCACCTCACAAAAGTTTATCCCATATGTGTTGTCATTGTGTCCAATTTTGGTTTTATCCATCAATAAATCAAGGTTTCTGGCCATTAAGACCCCAAAAGACTAGTACAGCATTGGCCAACCTGTGGGTAACAACCTCCAAGTGGGTTGCAAAGCCTGCTGAAGGGGATCACGGGGTCCAATTGGCTTATGGCAGCTGTTCCCATCCCCTTCTTGCCTGGTGCCCAGCTGAACTCATGTAGAATCTCTGACATGGAGGAGGGGTGTGGGTTTTTTGTTTTTTATAGGAGCTCTTTGCCTTGTTGCACTGCATTTTTTTTGTTCCTTAGCCACCTTATCCCTATTTCCTTTGATGTTAATACTACTTTGCTGTTTCTCAGCAGTGGTGGTTTTAAAAGCCATTTTTAATTGTCCGCCTATTGTGGCAGTTGCAACTAATGGCCAAAGGAATGACTTGGAAAGTTGTTTGTGCACTGTTCCTCCCTGCTTCTTTGCTGCTGTGGAGGAATAGAATGATCTTCTTGTACCTTTCTCTCACACAAGTCCTCACATAATGTAATTTTTCAATCCAAGAAGGATCTCTCAGATGTGCTTCCCAGGCCTGTATCTCACAAGTATAAAATCCCAGCTTCATTCCTTCCCTCACAGTCATTGGCAGAGACAAATGTCAGGATTCTGGATAGGATGTACTGGTCTGAGCTGATGATGCTTAATGTTTAGGAATGGATGTGTTTCCCAAAAGGATAAATGTTCCCCTGAAATTAAATGGAATATTGGGAGGGAGGAACCTTTAATTCTAAAACAGTATTGTAAAATAGAGGAGCTTCAGGTTTGAAATCTGAAGCTTTCAGCTAAATAGGGAGCAACCCAAGTAACCCCCAAAATCTTTTCCATGCTTTCCTTCCTCAATCTCTGTTTAAAAGAAGAAGTAAATGAAGTGGGATCCTGGCTCTGTATGCCCAGGTCAGGCTACTCCCGGCTTTTGTGTGTTTTCTCTGAAGTAAATCTTATTTAATCCAATGCAGTTTTCTTACAAAGCAATCCTATGGCCACTTACTTGGCAGTAAGCCCTATTCAGCAGAGAAATATACTTCTGAGTACACATGCAAAAGACTGTGCATTTTAACAGGGGTGTGGAAGATATGAATTAATTCTTGGTGCTATGCTTTTAATTTAAAAAAAGGCAGAAATTTTAGATTGCCAAAGACTATATAGATTCAGTAGCTTTCAAGGTTTAATGAGATCCATTTGTTGTGTCTATAATTTTTATAGCTTATGAAGCTATAACCTGCAATCAGGTAGTTGGTGGCATTCACATAAAAACACACCTATGAATAACCTATGTATGTGCAATAAATATTTCAACAAATTCAACATTGATAGGTGCCTTAAGTAAATTTTGCTTGGATAACTTAACTTTAAGTAATGGTTATAAAATAGGCAAAATTGCAGTTACAATACATGAAAACAATGGCTGTTGAAAGCCTATGGTCCAAAATTCATGTGACAATAAATCAATGGGTCACCATATTAAGTAAATCTGTACTTGTGTGTCACCATACCAATAAGGTTGGGAACCAGTGGACTAGCAGAGTGGATAGTAATGAAGCTACTCTCATCACATTCACTGAGGAAAACAGTACATTCTACCTTGTGAGTGTGGCTGTTAAATAGTGGGTTCCATGGAAGAGCAGACCCCAAGTCTCATGATCAGCTTTACTTTATTAGTGATTTCAGCATGAACAAGACAAGACTCCAGGGCCACAACCCTGTTGAAATAGCATGCAGTTGCCACACCCAAACACACCCCACTCCCAATGATAGGTTATTTACATAACATTACTTCTTGACTGGTTACTTCCAGAGTCCTGGTGGGCTATTGTTCTAAGGCTCCAAGCTCAGCCTGTCTCTGATAGCACAGTCCTGGATTGTTTCAGTACCAATACATAACTATTAGCCGAATTGCTTTATTTACAGTAATTGGCAATTTATAAATGGGTTCTTGCCAATTTATACCAAGGTCCTAATCCCACCAAGGGTTACCAGTAAAGGGTTACGAGGCTGTTGTAGTTAAAATAGATGTCTTTTACTAGAAATAGGTTTCATACAAACAATACTGATGCACTCACACATTCAATCAAGTTCCTAAGAATTACACTAGGAAATAAACACAGTTGCATTAGCAGGTAGGGGTGTTGAAGGGTGATACTTATCTGTCTTGCAGCTTGGTTGTTCCAATGAAGAATGGAGCAGAAGAAATGGAAAACAAAGGGAGTCCACACGACCAGAACCAGCCGGAACGCGTGGGTCTCTTGACTGCAGATCAAGAGATCAAAGGTAGAGGCAAGGGTTGGGGATAGCAAGGGGGACTCAAGGGGGTAAAAGCAGACGGGTTGCCTTGGGGGAGATGCTAGTTAACCAGGAGGGGCTAGGTGACTGGTTCTCTCCTTTTGTAGAGGGTCCAAGAGGTGGGTGGTACCCTACCTGTTAGTCCATCCCAAAAACAATCCCATTGGTTGCAGGTAGGGAGGGGAGGTTACCTAGGAGGGATGGCCAATATTGTAACCTAAAACCTTAATCAAAGTATTGGCATCTGGACAGGTGTGAAATCCAGGCATCAGGATGCTTCATTGTAGTGCTGATGAAGTTGGCCAGTTCCATTGATAACCAAATGTCCATCTGGCAGGAAATTCCAGCTCAGGAACAAAGCAGTTGATGGGTGATACATGACCATAAGCAGCTTTGCTATGGTGGCTGTTTCTTCCCAAAGTTGTTGTCTCATTGCTAACAATAATGGAGATTTGTGCTTCTTCACCAGGCTGTACAACTGTGTGGCTGAAACCTTATTTACATGTATAGCATGTTCAGGCACCCTCTATGTGTGTAATCACAACAGGTGACCTAAAGTGTACAATGCTCTGAGCCTATGTGTATGTGCACAGTCCATTGTGTAGCAATAAGCAGTCCATAAAACAAATATCAGGCTTGTTCCCTAACAATAACACCCCTCCCCCTAAGTTTCAAAGCACCTTAACAGACACAGTCTTCAAGGTACCCTCAGCTAAAATTAGAGCAAACGGAATATTTTTAGAGAAATTTTTACTTACATGTGGGACACACCAAGGCTGTCCTTTGTCGCCTCTTCTTTTTGCCTTGGCGGTTGAGCCATTTGCAGAAGCGATACGAAGAACAACCTCCATCACAGGCCTGGTAACTGACAGCGATTGACAGTTTCCATGTATGCAGATGATATTGTTTTATTTCTAACTAATTATGTGACTTCTGTACCTTCTTTAGTCCAAGTCCTGCATGACTTCAGTTACATTTCTGGATTTACCATTAGCTCCTCAAAAACAATATTATACCCCCCCTTTTTTTTACATCGGATCTGGAACAAAATATTAAGGTACATTACTCTTACAAATGGGTTGAAGATTATTTTAAATATCTAGGGGTGTATATTCCACCAAACCTGAAAGATATTAATAAATTTAACTTCAGGGAAACCTTCTCAGAAATTAGGTCACAATTACACTCATGGCCTTTTCATGGCCAGATCAAATTCACACAATAAAGAACTTTATAATGCCTAAATTTTTATTTCTTTTTCGATCTATTCCTATATATATATACCTCAAATTGATCTTCAGAAATGGCAGAAAGAACTAAACAATTTTACTTGGAATTATAAAAGACCAAGGTTCAGGAGCTGTATTTTATACAGACCGACTGATTTTGGTGGTCTTAATCTCCCTAATCTATCAAATTATTATAAAGCAGCAAATCTAGAACAGGCAATTAAAATAATGCAACCAGACTCCAATGATGCCTGGATACAAATTGAATCACATTATGCTCAACCTGTTCCTCTTTGGGCAGCTATTTGGATGAAACCTAAAGATAGGCCTCAGAGCTGCAAAAATAATGAATTGCTAAATAATACATTTAAAATTTGGGATGGAATTAGGAAAAAACTCCTTCCTGAATACTCTTGATCATCTACGTTTCTATATCAATCCTGATTCAAACCTCAACTTTCCAAGATTGGATTACAGCTGGTGTTTTACGGCTTGGTGATGTCCTTAATAATGGAATGATCCTAGAAAAGAAACAACTGGAGGAAAAATTAAGTAAGTCTATTCCTTTGTTTCAATACTCACAGTTATAATCCTTCTTATTCTCACTGAAATCTAAAAAAAATGTTACCTACCTCTTCAAATGATCTAGACCTGGTAATATGAAAATATTCAGAAAATAAAAAGGAACCTTATCAAAAATTTACAAAATATTAGTACAAACTACTCCAGTAAATAATATCCTACATTATCGAAATACATGGAATAAAATGATACAATTACCTACTGATATAAAAGTTTGGCAAGAAATCTGGGCACCGCCCAATAATAGATCACCAATTTTTAATGTACACTTTCAGTTTGTCAAATTGATGACCTGCTGGTACTTGACACCTCAGAGGTTACACCGTATAAATAAAAACTACCTGGAACTGTGTTGGAAGGGTGTATCGAACCTGGGACATATTTCCATTGTTGGTGGACTTGTCAGGTAATTCATCCATTTTGGGATAAAGTTCACCGACATATAAAACACATAATTACTACTGATTTACCAATTACTCCTGAAATGTTTCTTTTACAATATTGGCTGGATGAGAATGCTCAGACTACACTTGGAAGCTAATTTGTTTATTATTGGCTTCTGCTCAGCTAGCTATAGCCTCAAAATGGAGATTGCTTAGACCCCCCATGATGTTAGAGTGGTATGAGAAAATTTGGGATCAGTTTATAATGGGAAAAATAACATACAACTTAAAAATGAAATCTCAAATGTCACATTATTCCTTATTTGCAGAGATGTGGCTCCTTGCATTAAGCTTTTTTGCTGAACGTGACATCTTACCTAGCAACTCAGTGTATCAGGATATGATTTTTTCTATGATAGTTCATATCTGAATTTGAAACATGGCTTGACTGTTTACCTTTTGTATTTTGTGTATCTGTTACATGGTTATTTATTATACTTCACTAACTGTAGATTCTTGAATTGCTAATCCTTTAAGATTTCATACAGAAGGCTGTTATTTTTTTGTGTTTCAATTTTTGATTATTTTGTATTTTGATTGTTACTTAATATGTGTATGCAATTTAAAAAAAATAATAAAAAATAAAGGAAAGATCTTATCACTCAAAAGAGCCCAAACAAGAGCAATCATCAATATTCAAATAATTCAAAATTATAAAAAAGAGTTAGAAGCGAAAGGGAGGAGGGACTACCACCTCCGTATTAAAAAGAAACTTTTAAAATAAAAGGGGGGGGAAGCGAAAAAACGCACGAATGGTTTACCTTGCTGGGAGGGAGAAACAAGCGGAGAGGAGGGAAGCTTCCTTGAAGGCTACAGCACGAACTTTCTAAGTGTAAACAAAACTGAAGCATGGCGGGGACTAAAAAAGTACAAGAAAAGCTGGCGAAGAAGACGGGAGGGACTTCCTGCCCAAGCCCTTCCCTTGCTGGATCTGCTGTCAATCAGCAAGAAGGTGCTCTCACGCGCCATCTGCTGGAAGAACTGCAAAAGATTAACCAGAAACTTGATTCTATGGAAGCTGCCTATACTGTGCAACAGGAAAAAATGACAGAGACAGCTGAAAAGGTAGATGACATCGCAAAGCAATGTCTGGCATCAGCCGAAGAAGTACAGAAAGTTAAGAAGAAGGTCATTAAAGTGGAAAAACATCAGGAAAAACAAGATAACAAACTATTAATGCTTCAAATGGAAAAAGCAAATGTAACCCTCCGGTTCCAGGGACTGAAAGAAGAAACTGGAGAGGATCTAAGAGACATATTGGCGACAGCTTTGGCTCCACTAACTGGCAACGAAGCGGAAAAAATAAAAGAAGAAATGGATTTGGCCTATAGGGCCTATTCCAATTATACAAGAAAAAACAAGTTACCAGCAGAAGTGGTTGTAAAATTTACGAAGCAACGTCTCAGAGATCAGATACTAAAGATGACATCAGCAACGCCCCTGAAAATCGGAGATCAGTTGATAAGAATCTTAAAAGATGTTCCATTTGAAATAAGAATGAAAAGAAAAGAATATAAAGGACTGACCAGATTTCTACAAAACCATCAAACAAATTACAAATGGCTGGTACCCGAAG
>NW_015174321.1:59214-61870 GCF_001447785.1 Gekko japonicus | reverse complement strand
ATCCATCTATATACCCACCCTTTTTCCTGACTTTAAGTGAAATATCTCTCCTTTTTAGGAGAGGGAATAAAGCTATTAAATAAAAAACAATTATAAAAAAAGAGTTCAAAATTCTTCTACATCCCAACTTATTTGTGCCTTGCTTTTGTCCTCTGTTTGTCTGCAATGGAACTGATCTTCTTTCTTCTGGGCATCCTAGTCCATTTTTTCCTGCATTGCTATTCTGGCTCTGGATACTGACTAGCACTTTGAAAGCTTTGAAATGACTTTACTCATACCTTAGCTTCCATTGCTGCCCAGCAGACCCAAATTTTATCCAGACTTTCATTAATGGGCTTGATCCTGCAAATAACTGCTACCTTTCACCTAGTGACAGTGTTTGCATACATACAGTTCTGCATGCTAAGATGGAAGGAACTGTGTGGGAGAAATGTGCAAAAAAGATAGGATTCAGACTGATATAGGAACTAAATTTGATTGAGTTTTTTAATATCTAGTCATATTACTAGATCAATCATATAGTCATTTTTACTGGTTTCAGTGGGAAACATTGATCTTTACGTGAAAGTAAGGCATTCTATTTCTTTGATTTTTAACAAAATTAGAGTACAGATGAGGGGAAATGTTGTGTATGTAATATAATGTATGAAGCTTGAGTCTGACCAAGGTATCGTGAAACGACCTATCAGAACAAAGGTAGTTCTGGAGGGAAGCAAAGTGATTGGTCTTTATGTATGATATTTGATTGGACCTTATCTGACAGGTGGGTGTGGCTTGCCAAGCCCAGACAGTTTAAAAAGGAGCCTGTTGCTCCATTGTTTGTCTCGTTCTGGTTCTTCTGACTTCGTGTTCAAATAAAGCTCTTATCACTGTTCACCTGCTGCCTCGAGTCTTGCATCTAACAATTGGTGACAAGGATGGGATCATAGAGCAGGTAGGCAGCACCGCTGAATCAGCGCCAGGATGGCGGACGACCAAGAAGCCCCCGAAGAACACAGGGCGGAAGAACAAGATCCGGCTGATCATGCAGCTACAGCACCTGTGCCAGTGCTGGCACAAAGAGCAGTGATGGCTGTCAACCCACGGTTCGAGGCATTCGAACCCGACCTTGAGGACTGGGATTCCTACCTGACCAGGTTCGAGTTCCACCTCCATGCCAACCAGATCGAGGGTGAGGACCAGCAGAAGGCGACACTCCTCAGCTCCTGTGGAAGGGCTGTCTTCGATGTCACCCAGTCCCTGGTCACTCTGGCTGAAATCAAAACCATGTCCCTGGCTGAGCTCAAACTGAAACTGCAGGGGCATTTCACACCACAACCCTCACAGACTGCTAGCTGACATGCATTCTACAAGAGATCCCAGGCCGCGAACGAGACGGTTGCAGAGTATGTATGGCTTTGCGGAAGGCTGCATGCTCCTGAAACTTCACCAACCTCGAGGAAGCACTCCGCGACTGACTCGTCTGTGGCATGAGGGACGAGAAGCTACAGCAATGCCTGTTCACACGAACAGCTGTCACCTATGCCATGGCCTACTCCAAGGCTGTTACTGCTGAGGCCGCTGAGAAAGCAACCCAGCACCAATGTTGGAGGGGGGTTATCCATCCTCTCCCCACTGCCAACAACCTTCGGGATGGGTCGCAGGCTGGAAGGGTGCTGAGCAGTCCTATTTCTCCGCGCCCTTCCTTTTACTTCCTGCCTGGACCCACCACTATACCTTCCCCTCCCCAGGAGCACCAGAATTTGTCCAGGCATCGCTGCACCAGTGTTCTTCACATAGGCCACAGACTTTTCATGTCATTTCAGACAGATCCATTTTAGTAACCAGCTGCTAATGGAATATATTTACTTGTTCACAAAACCTGTTTGTGTCCCAGCAGCAGAGCATGGCTGAGCCATTGTTGACAAAAAATGGTTTCTTTCATTATCAAACCCTTCCTTGCTCTTCTGAATCCCTGTGCTGTGTGAAATGGGTGGATATAGCACTTCCCGCAATGTGTGTGTGTGCATGAACACCATCTTCCTCTGCCCTTTTTTAATACCAAAGAAAAACTGCACCTCACTCCCCCCCCCTCACTGCTTTAAAGACACATGCTGATTGTCTGAGGCATTCCCTCTCCTCCCCATCTTCACTGTCAGCTGCGTGGTACTGCATCTTTGCAAACAGCAGGTAAATCTCTCAGGGCAAACACTAGGACTTTTTTTGCTGGATTAATTTTTTTAAAGACTTCTACGGTCAGGTCAGTTCTCCCTAGGGGAGAAAAACAGGAGGCTTTTTGAAGGGGTTACACTTTAAAAACCAGGCTCTCTGTGCCCCAGCTGTAGTCTGGATGTGAGGGTGATCTGGCTGTGACATCTGTCACCCCATTGATCGTCAGGGTTGATTTGGCTGATCGGGCTGGCTAGGCGGGTGTCCCCTACCTTCCTCACTGCTCTATGTGCATTCACTCCTGAAGCTGCACGCTTGGTCAAAGAGGACAACCTTCCTAGATAGAAGGAGTGTACCATTCTTCAGTCAAGGGTATATGATAGCGGTGCTACTGCTGAGTGCTGAATATTTTGAAAGTCCATAAGGAAAAATGCTAGAGTCAATTATTATACCAACCCTAATGGCTACCACACCAATGTTATGGTGAATAGCTGGTTGAGATTCCTGC
>NW_015174321.1:57232-59184 GCF_001447785.1 Gekko japonicus | reverse complement strand
TGCTGGGTTTTTCAGAGTTCACTTCTCTGATTACCACTGTGTCCATTCTCATTAAATCTACACATTACACAACTGATCTCAGAAACCTCAGCATTTGAATGGAACATTTCTGACACCTAAAAAGGTTGTACTAGAGATACTGAATTTCCTGGAGTTGGTTCAACTATGAGAAATTACTCTGAGAATAACTCAAGCCAACTCCTACTGCTAGGGAACAGTGAGGTAACAGAGCTATCAACAACAGAGTAGGTTTCTTCACAGATCAAAAGAGACCCTCTAGTTCTGTGAAAATGTCTTGGATGTGCAAGGTAGATGCTATGTGCTCATGTCCCTGTACCCATTTTTATGGTTTTTAACTGTGTTGAAATGTAATTGGGATTACAGAAAAGCACTCTTTTTCCACTTGGGTAACTCAGAAAATTCTATCATCCTTGCAGTAGAGGTGTGCTATTAAGTAGAGAGTAAATGGCAGATGTGCATGCATTTTCACACACACAGATGTAGAATGAAACTATAATTATACTAGGAGTAAGGCCTATTGTGGGAAGAAATACAATGAACTCTAGAAAGAGGCTCCAAGTGAGTTTCCTGGCTGTGGCTGTTGGGGCAGTAGAGGAAAGGGAAAAATAGAGGGAGGCGAGCCATGTTTATTTCCTTCTGCTTAGCTATAAGGTAGGGCTGTCTCAAGTCATTTTGCTGCCCCAAGTGGGTAGTATGGGAGGACAGCCTCATGGTAACAGATATGGTTCTCGCCACCCTTTACTTATGTTGATTTGGGGCTATGCAGTGGCAGCTAAAGTAGAAAAGCACCTCCTCCTATACCATGTTTTCTGGGTTTCAATGGTCTGGAAGGTGCTTCTGTAGCCAGTTATAGGGTTGCCAACCAATGCTCCTTCTAAGCTGTGGAGTCTTGTGAGCAAAAAGTCTCACCCTCCAAACCAACCATTTTCTCCATGGGGACTGATCTCTGTAGTCTGGAGACCAATTGTAATTCAGATATATGTCTAGGCCTTCCTTCCCCCCCCCAACCAGTGTTCCCTCTAAGCTGAGTTAGTGTGAGATAGCTCACAGGTTTTTAGCCTCAAGAAGGATGGCTCCAGAGCAAACTAATTTATGCAGTAGCCAGATCACTTGCTCACAGTTTTAATGCTGGTAGTCCACGAAGTAGAATTTTTGCTCTCAGGACTCCACAGCTTACTGGGAGCATTGCCCCCAACCCCTTTCAATTTCAAATTTGCTTCCTGTTTAACACTTCAACATTTTAACTGACTCCCTGCTAATGCCCCATGGCCTCTTGGGACTCCCAACTTGGGAGTTGTAGTTCTAATTCCCTTTGCTATGGTTCCAGTAAGGCCAGCTGAGAACTACAACTCCCAAAGTGCAATGTGTCAAAAGTTGGGGTGTAAGAATGGAGGAACCAGTGTAACAGGCCAATAGGACACCATGGCAGCATCCCCAGTGGTCAATGGGAAAGTAGGTGAGTTGTCGCAAGTATGGCTTGCCTTTTATATATACACTAGGAAGCAAAGCCCATTGTGGACGAAGACAATGAGCCCTAGAAAGGTAGGGTGGGTGTGTGGCTGTGTGTGTGGATGGAAGGAGAAAGGAAGGAAGGAAGGAAGGAAGGAAGGAAGGAAGGAAGGGGGGAGAGAGAGAGAAAGAAAGAAAGAAATAAAGAAAGAAAGAAAGAAAGAAAGAAAGAGGGGAGAGAGGAAGAAAGAAAGAAAGATGGGAGAGAGGAAGAAAGAAAGAAAGAAAGAAAGAAAGTGGGGGGAAGAGAGAGAAAGGAAGGAAGGAAAGAAGGAGGGAGAAGAAAGAAAAAAGAAAGAAAAAAGAAAGAAAAAAGAAAGAAAAAAGAAAGAAAGAAAAAAGAAAGAAAAAAGAAAGAAAGAAAGAAAGTGGGAGACAGAGAGAAAGAAAGTGGGAGGGAGAGAGAGAGAGGAAGGAAGGAA
>NW_015174321.1:52550-56951 GCF_001447785.1 Gekko japonicus | reverse complement strand
CGGTGACTCTGGGCCTGGTGAGGCCCAGAGAAGCCGCGGCCAAGGATCGGGGGGAGGAGAGGGAAGCGGCGACTCTGGGCCTGGTGAGGCCCAGAGAAGCCACGGCCAAGGATTGGGGGGGAGGGAGAAGGAAGCGGCGACTCTGGGCCTAGTAAGGCCCAGGGAAGCCACAGGGACAGTTGGGGGGAAGAAGGAAGCGGCGACCCTGAGCCTGGTGAGGCCCAGAGAAACTGCGGGACTGGTGGGAGGGGGGGGAAGAGGGGACCAGCAACTGTAGGCCTGGCAGGGCCTTGAGAAGGCACAGGGCTGGTGTGTGTGTGGGGGGGATACGGCGACTCTGTGGGGCTTCTCCGGCTGGGCCACTGAAGCGGCCAAGCCGGAGAAGCCCGCGGCTTCCAGAGTGCTCCTCGGCTTGCCTGCCTCGGCCTTGAGGGCTTGTCCCTGCACTTACCCTGCAGTCGGTCCTATCCTGTTCGAGGACCAGAGCAGAGTGAGCCGAGGAGGCTGGCTGGGGCTGACATGGGGGGGAGGGGACTTCGCAAAGCAGCCAGTCAACCCAGCCAGTGTCTTCGGACTGACAGTTCTTGCGGCCAACCACTGGGTGCACATTGAACGTTGGACGCGAAAATGGCTTTATATATAAGGGCAGGATTAGCAGTTAGGCCCATTGTGGGAAGAAATTCAACGAGCTCTAGAAGGAAGCTCCAGGTGAGTGTCCCAGCTGTGGCTGTTGGGGCGGCAGAGGGAAGGGCAAAATAGAGGGAGGCAAGCCATGTTTATTTCCTTCTGCTTAGTTATAAGGCAGGGCTGTCTGAAGTCATTTTGCTGCCCCATGGTAACAGGTATAGTTCCCCCCACCCCTGATTTATGTTGATTTGGGACTATGCAGTGGAAGCTAAGGTAGAAACACACCTCCTCCTATGCCATGTCTTCTGGGTTCCAAGGGTCTGGAAAGCAGTTCCATAGCCACTTACAGGGTTACCAACACTGGGTTGGGAAATACCTGTAGATTTGAGTGGTAGAGCCTGGGGAGGGCAGGGTTTGGGGTGGGGAGGGACTTCAGCAGGGTATAATTCCCTAAAGTCCACTGCCCAAAGCAGCCACTGTCTCCAGGATAACTGATCTTGGTCATCTGGAGATCAGTTGTAATAGCTGGGAAATTTTCTGTAGGGGAAATGATGTGCTGTGGCTGTGGAACATGATGAATTCTGGGAGATCTCCTGGCCCCACAAGGAGATTGGCAACTCCAGTGACCATTTAAGGGAAGATTGGGATGTGTATTTTACCTCAGGACACATTCAATGACTCCCAACAGCAACAGCAAACTGTTTAGAATGTTAGAGGCAAAGGCCAATCAGGCCGCATATGCAAATGACCTCTGTGTTCCGACTAGCTATGGGGGGGGAGGAACAGCAAACTGTTTGGAATGTTGGAGGCGGGACTCAGGCAATGCAGCCAGTGGATAGGGACAGCTTCTGAGTGACACATCATGGAGCAACTATGTCTTATTGTCATGGTTCCATTCCACACCCCGGAACTAAACAAACCAAGCAAAATATCTGGTAACAGTAATAAAGAGTAATATAAATCCACAATACAAAATTATTCAAGCTAAGTTAATTGCCATAAATAACTGGTAATAATTACAGTGAATTCCCTTGCAGACAATTGACATTAAGAATGTTCAAAAACCAATTCTGTCTTTGAGAAATCTGTATGAGTAGTCTTCAATATTATGTGGACATGATAAATGCATTGTTTTAACCCAAGGATTCTATAGTTCTTTCTGAAACAATGTCTTCAATGTTAGTTGCAGCATTCTTCTATTCCCCATTACATTACACCATAGCAGGCATACGCACACTTGCTATTTTGTGTCTTTTTAACAATGTTATATTTGGTTTGAGTAGTACATTTTCATTTCATTTATCATTTAAAGACAGATAATCAGAAAGCCATTACATCAGCTGACACTGGGCCCTTCACTCGATTGTATCGTAATTGAGCACTGCAGAGCATGTGCCAGATCTAATGGATAATGAATATATTATGTCAGCAGAATCACCTCAACGAGGCTCCTGAGGGATGGGAGGAGGGGGCTGCTACAGTGACATAGAGGGTCACAGATGTTGTGCTGATTTACTGATACAGTGACTGTGTAATTAGGTAATCAATGATGGATACAAGAGTATTTGTGAGCAACTCATTCTATACATATAAGCTGCTAAACCTATTATATGATATAATGTCTAATAACGTTGAAAGACTTTGTTTTGGTTTGGTTTAATCCTGAACAAATTTTTGACTGATACTTAGGGCTAGGAGTTGCACAATAATGGAACCACTCAATTTCCACATGCTTATTAAAATATTACAAATGTATCTAGAAAGATTAGAGTGTAGCACATTTTTCTTCGTAAATAAATTAAATTTGCACAGCTTTACCATACGTTACCATTTCATAGACCTGGCTTCAAATGAGATACTGCTGTCAAACTGCATCTACACAGTAGTGTTTTCACATAACACACCATTCAGACACAATAGTTGGTCTTCTCATCAGCTGGCCATGTGAAAACTGTCTCAACTTTTGCTGCGTAGCATTCCTTTTGGTAACATGGAGGCAATTGCAAGGGGATTTTCTGTGCATTAACTATTCACTATGGAATAGCCCCCCATGAATGATATCTCAAGAGGATGACATGTTTAAGAGGTTCTCAATAGCAGCACAGTGATGCAGACACACCAAGCCATAACACCATTTCATATCTACCAAGGTTAACTGTGATTTTGACAATATCATTCCATTATCCTCTACCAAATGGCATTCATTAGAACCACAGGTGAGGTGGTAGCATCATTTTTTTTTTCCTTTTCAAAAAATCATTAAGAGTGTAATTCATATCTGTCTAGCACTGAAATAACAAGCACTGTGAAAAAACAGCCTCCTCCAAATCAAGTGAAAAGACTGAAGTCTTTATAAATGATGATAAACTCTAGTGAAATCTGAAGACAACATTTTTCTGTTTTAGACCTTACTTCCACTGGATTTCTTCTGTCAATACTTGCAAAGCAAAACCAACTAAAATGATGACTTTCTTGAATCTTAGGGGAGGGGAATGTAGATTTTTAAACACTCTTGCTTCTATTTAGTGCTACATCATATCAACAAAGGAAGGAGATAGCAACATATTTTTAACTGAAATCTCTTCAGTTTGGTGTAGTGGTTAGTAGGAGCATGGACTCTAATTTGGGAGAACCGGGTTTGATTCCCCACTCCTCCACACATACAGCTGCTGGGGTGACCTTGGGTCAGTTACAAGTTCTTGTCAGGAGGGGGCCAATCCACAGCCCCTCCTGCCTCCTTCTTTCTATGCCCGAAGAGTAGAGACCCTGGACAATGGCCCACAAAAAGAGAAGGGGGCAGTACACCTAGCTCCCTGTGTCCTGCTTGGAGGTTGTGCTATTTTATGGGATAAAAAGTATGAAACATATGCATGTATTAAAGGTCATCTGATCAGGGCCAGCCTACTAAAAATATGGAAGCAGATTAAACCAATATTCTATGAGAAACTGCCTAGATGGATAGCCCCCTTAGAGGCCATTGTGCTACCGAACTTAATGTCAGAGGTTCGGGCCACAACATACGAAGTCCTACTAAATAATGATAATCAACTGAAATCACAAGAAGATTTGGGTAACCAACATATACATTTTACATGGTGGGAGAGAAATCAATTAAATTCTAAACATAATAGAGACAGACAGATAGGTTTTATCCCTGGTAGATCAGAATTGGATAAAATTTTTCTAGGAGATGATAAGAAGATCATTGGTAAACTATATTCCCTCCTGTTGAAGCAAGATCTGCAAGAAGAGCTTTTGGTAGAAACTGGCAAGAGATGGACAGGAAATTTAGGCTATGTGATTGATAAAACAAAGTGGGGGAAAATTTGGAAAAACAGTAGATGCTTAAAGGCAGCGGCACTAAAAGAAAATATTTTTAAAATGACACACAGATGGTATATGTCCCCGGAAAAGTTAGCTAAGATATATGTTGGGCTGGATTCAAAGTGCTGGAAATAGGTACGTTCTATCATTTATGGTGGCTATGTGATGAGGTTAAATCTTACTGGAAGGAGGTACAGAAGATGATTTGGCAGATCACTAAAAAGCAAATTCCTTTAGCCCCTGAAATATGTTTGCTGAATATTTTTCCTGATGAATGGAGGAAAAATGAAAAATATTTAATTCTACACATATTAACGGCAGCCAGAATGGTGCTCGCAAGGGAATGGAAAAATGAACAGGTACCAACAAAAGAACAGTTAATTAGTAAACTGCTTGATGTAGCAGAACTGGATAATCTAACTCAAAAAGTTAACGGAAATATAAGTTCAA
>NW_015174321.1:11031-51887 GCF_001447785.1 Gekko japonicus | reverse complement strand
CAAGCGTGTAAGCCTGTTGTGGGAGACTTCTATGAGCTTTTAACAGAGTTACGATTTGCAGAGCCAGGAAGAAAGAAACTTTATTGAAACTAAAACGTTGAAATGGCAGATATTTTTATTTAAAAAAAGATGGCAAATACTCTGAGGAGAAGAAGGGAAGTTGACCTCACTGCACTAGTAGCAGAAGCCATCAAGCCGATCTTGGAGCAACTTGTTGGTATTAACCAGCAGCTGGCCAAGATAAATCAACAATTTGTGTCTCGGCAGCTCCAGGAGGGGAGGGGAGAAAAAATGGAATTGAGGGCTCTCAAACGGAATGAGATAGACACTAAATTAAGCAGCTATCTTAATGAGAAAAGAAGAAAAAGCACAAGAGAAACAGGAGAAATTTACAAGGATTTGACTTCTCTGCGTGTGTGCTTAGAAAGTGTCATCTTAAAGTCTGCCAAGAAAAAGGAGCTGGAGGTACCCTTCATAATCAAGAAACCTTTGAGAAGCCACTGGACCCCAAGACCAGAGCGAAAGAGGCTTAAGACTAGCGGTTCTATTCCTTTGGATGGAAGAAGATTGGGCTGCAGTGAACGTCTAAGAAGATATCAAGAATTTAGAGAGTTTTAGTATAGATGTAAAGGCGGAAGGACTTTGCAAATTGCCTTTATGAAAGGAGCTGGAGGAGATGCTCGGGAAATCTTCTCATAACAAGTAATGATCTAACATATAAACTTAGAAAGACAGGATCTCACAAAGTATATTGTTTATTAACAGCCTTTTCTTTTACTAACAGCATTTTAACAGGGACTTATCTCCTAACCTTGGGTTTGTAACTTAGTGTGGGTTATCTTTTCTTTCTCCCTAAAATTGTAGTCCCCCTATCCCCATTTTTTCTTGGTAGTTTATGTAGTATTATAAAAATAAAAAATCCCCTCTAGGGGCTTAAAAAAAAGGTTTAGGAGTCAGAGGTGGAAGGCAGAGGACCAACCCTGCCTTGTGGTGGACGAGCTGACGGAATACGTGATGCGGTGGTTAGGGCCAAAGACCGAGGAAGAGAAGGTGGTGGTGCACAAAATAGTGATGGAACAAGTCCTCCACGTCTTACCAGATGAAATCTTTTGGCTATCTCACCACTTCAGATGCCCCATCTGGCATTGATCAGGGCCCAGGCATTTTCCATTGTGGCTCTGTTTCTGTGGAATGGACTCCATTAATAGGTGAGATCTTCAGGAGTCGTTGCAAGGCCTGCCTGCCTGCCTGTTTGCCACAGCTTTTGAGGGGGTTGAATGGCAGGTATCTTTTAAGGGGGAGGGGGAGAGATTTTGGGTTTGCTATTTTTTAAATTTTAACTGAGAATGTTTTTACTTATAATTGTAGGCTGACTTGAACCATGGGGAAAGAAGAGATATAAAAGTTTTAATTTTTTTTAAAAAATGACCAACAACTACAGACAGAGTTGAATTTCTTCTGAAAGACCCGGCCTGCAACCCATACTGTATACAGGTACAGCAGGTTTTGGCATTATTTCTTGAGGACCAGGTTGCAGAAGTGGCCAAAAATGAGCTTTAGTAGCTTCAAATGGTTTGCAAGCTGCAGTCATTTCTGGAAAGGGCAGATCAGGATATAATCATGCATGCCTAGATAACACACACTTTTGTTCACTGTAACATGCTATATATGCTAGAGGTGCTGAAGAACTTTGCTATCCTGAAGCTCGAAACTGAGCTCTGTCATACCCATTAGGCCTGGAAATATAACAGTGAGAGCTGAAGTTGACATGCACCCAAAGTATTCTTCTCTTCATAATTTTAAGGTGATCATTTCCTGATCTGTTTTGACTTCTGCACAGTCTTTTTGGTGGGAACTTTGGAAATACATGGGAAAGAGTGATGGGGGGGGAGATCATGGGATTGGGGATGAAAGGAGGAGCAGGAGAAGTACATTGTACATTGGGTGTACATTGATCTCTCTAAGATCAATGGATAGCAGCAAATCAGCATGTAAATGCAAGAGTTAACAAAAAGATATGAGAATGAAGCTAGAGTCCAGCAGTACCCCAAGACAAAACCCAAGACAAGAGCTTGGTTTGTCTTGGGGGTACTGCTGGACTCTACCTTCATTCTCACATCTTTTTGTTAACTCTTGCATTTACATGCTGATTTGCTGCTATCCAATGAACTTACAGGCCACCCAATCCAATTCCAGCTCTGCATATGCATCAGGGCTCTGAGTGGCCCCTCCTAATGACTGCCCCCACCCTCTTTTTTTCCTATAAGCAGCCCTTGAGGAGATTTTATTTCATTTGTCTGAAGAAGTGTGCTTTGCTCACGAAAGCTTACACTTTGAATAAAACTTTGTTGGTCTTAAAGGTGCCACTGGACTCAGATTTTGTTCTGATGAAATAAATGATGCATTAATAACAGGGCTTGGGTAGGGAGGGGATGATTATATTGTACTTAACACTGGCATAGTCACTGCACAGTCATAGGAGCTTACAAGACTTCATATCACAACCACAGACATGTGACAAGACCCTTAGAATTTTAAATAAATGTGCTAATCTCTTCCTTTGGTTTACCTTCTCTATATGCCAAATCTGTTTCCTGCACTACTTGACTTAAAACAAAACAAAACACCTACTCTGGTTCAAAGTAAGTATCAAATATATATTGCAATAAGCTGGTGAACACTACTTTATTCTGCCATGGAACTCAAGGTGCTTGTATGTAAAATTCTCTGGTGGTCTTCCTTGCAGGAACTGATCAGACCAGGACATGCTAGTTTCAGCATGTTCCTTCTTTATTTTATTCTGAAAGCCACCTCATGAAGTAATTTAGATCAAGGGAGGGTGGGAGCCAAACATTACCAAGTGGACGTAGCTGACATTTCACATCTGGACTACAATGGGCAACAGAGAGAAGAATAAATTTTAAAAAGTAATCTAGCTTCCTTCTCTTAGCATGTATGTTGAGAGAAGCAGGAGGACAGTGAAGTAAGGTCACTCAGCAGGGCAGAGAATTCCTTTTTAGCACAGGTTCCTTCCCCACAAAACCTTTCATTTATTTCTTGTTTCTGGCCAGAATAGATCAGCCCACTCCCTCTCTCACCAGCTTTACCAGTCAGTCTTCCAATGTTCCATGCATATGCCCCTCCCCATCTCTGTCTCTTGGTGCCCACCTAGCATGACATGGCCAAGCACATCAGGCACTGTGTTTGCCTATTCCCTACTGCTTCTGTCTCTATGGCTCTGACCTTGTTCCTTACTATGGCACCCTTCTATTACTCAGTGTGTGGTCCTATTCACTGGTGCTCTGAGTCTTCTTCCAGTAGCAGTGGTTTTGTACCCAGTATAGGCTAGCCGGTCCCCAGGTGGGGACAGGGATCTCCCCAATTTTGCAGACTCCTGTCCACCACCAGCCACCTGGCCAGCGGGGGAAACCCTGCCCCAAAACTGATGTCCCTGTGTGACATTGGCGATGTGATGATGTCACTTCTGGAAGTGATGTCATTGTGTTGGTGACGTCGGGGGCAACACTCTGCTTTTTGGGCAAAACTCTATGGTTTGTAGCCATTTTTACCATAGAGTTTTGCCCTAAAAGAAGAATTTTGCGTTGATATTGCCAACACAATGATGTCACTTCCTGAAGTGACATCATTGTGTCACCAATGTCCCTGCCACCTCCAGAATGCCCCCCCAAATGCCCCCACCATTATGAGGTAAGTACCTGGCAACCCTACCTTTTCTGTCTTTCATATTACTGCTATTTCACATATAAGGTTACCAGATGTCGTGTTTTTAGAGAACATGTCCTTTTTTATATGTGTCCATTCTCTTTTGGGCTCTTTTAAAACAACAGATTACAATGTCCTCTTTTTGGGTTGGAAGGTTAGGAATATTCCTAGTTAGTAGCAATTATCACAGCTTAAATAGTAGGGGATCTAAAATGAGATTTGTTATAGTGATCATTTGTTTGAAGTAGTCAGTCAAGAAATGTCTTCTTTTTTGCTTTTCAAAATATGGTAACCCTATATACATAGCTTCTTGTCATATATCTATGATGCCACATGACTTCCTGTTACATGCTTGCAGCTCAGTTGCTTCTGTGCTGCCATCTAAAGGCTAAAGAAGGTCCTGGGTCTGGAAAGCTTGAAGATCACTATCTGAAGTGATTAATGTAAAATACAATTCGTGGGGGAAAGTAAAAATGGTTCTGCCTTGGAACATTTACAATTTGAGATCTGATATGTTAATCATCATAGAAGATTGTTGCTACTAATATTATATTAGCTTCCCTTGAAATTCATACAGATATATCACCTGAGTAAATCACTCTATATTGACCCTGAATTTTGTGTTAAGTTTTGTGACAACTCTTAAATATATATTCTTAGAGATGTACACCTGGGGGGGGGGGACCCAGTATGTTTGAGGGGTCTTTGAGAAGCACACAAGTACCAGTATTTGGGGGCATCTAGATCCCTTGATAATGTTTTGGGATTTGGATTAATTATTTTTCTGGGATTGTGGAATTATCCAGCTTCCATTATTCCCCATGGGGGACAATTTTGGAGGGGTTGCAGTGGCTGTTTTTCAACCAAATGATGCCAGCATTGCAGGAGACCTAGTACTTCCTGTCCACTAATTCACCCCCCCCCCCAGTTTTAAGCAAATTGGGTCAAGGACTCCAATTCAGCAGGCCCTCCAACAACGTGCCCCAGCCGTCCTACTTGTCTCCATTGTTTCCTAAGGGGAAAAAATCCTGCTTTCTCCAGGGCAAAGCCAATAGCCAAACACACAAGAGCAAACAACAACTGGTCAACTGCAAACAGAACAAGCTCAACAGGACCAATGCCAGACTAGAAATCCCAGCAGAAGCCTCCCAATGCAAACAAAGCCAACATACCCAATAGAACCAGCACCAGACCAGAGAATCCAAGGAGAACCATAGGCCAATGTAGAAACCCCAACACCACCATTGTCAAACCACAGAATACAAACCAAATCAACTTAAGTAAGGGACACTGTTGCAAGTCCAAAGAGAAACAATGTCAAACAATGTCAAATCAGGGAATCCAAGCCAAACCAACCTGGAAGGACAGGTCCCATAGGAGATATGGTCCAAGGAAATAAGGGCTAGTCCCTATATTAAAGGTAGCAACTCTAGAGGAGTATCTTAAAAACCAAGAAAATACACATATTAAGAAAACTTATATACAACAACAGTTAAGCTGCTTATGAGGAAGTCACTAGACGAAACCAAGTGTAAGCCGGCTGCTTCGTCAAGCTCCAGTAGCTTTCAGCTCATTAAGCCTTCTACTTTTTTGACTGCCAACAGTAACTGTTTAGGAATTCCACTGTTATTTTGGGGCTGTTGGCAGCCACTGATATTCTATTGTTTTCTTATTGTTGTAAATATTTGGGGAAATTTTGTATACTTTATAGTAACTATCTAGTATAAAGCAATTGTATCTAGCATACTACTCATGGTTCAGAGTGTATTATTGGTTCTATATTGGCCGCAGTTTTGTCTTGTTTCCTTGGCTGTGTGATTACTGGGAGGTCTGTTTTGTTTGGATTTGGAAACCCCAACACCACCATTGTCAAACCACAGAATACAAACCAAATCAACTTAAGTAAGGGACACTGTTGCAAGTCCAAAGAGAAACAATGTCAAACCAGGGAATCCAAGCCAAACCAACCTGGCAAGCCAGCACTGAGCCAGCCAGCCAGACGTGACAAGACACTGAGACAGACACGTAGACCTCAGATAGCAAGAGGACAAGTGGTTTGGGCACCCAAGTTCTCTTTCTGCAATTTGCGGCCTATACCTTCAGTGGCTTACAGGAAGAGCTGCAGGAGCTACAGCTTCCTTTTATCACTGGTGCTCTGTGGGTTTTGCTTATTTTAATTGATATACTTGAACATATTTTTCTAACCATCTCTTCTTGTTCCAATTATATTTGTAGGAGTTTTTTTTCTTTTTGAGAGAGTCAAGATTTCTGTATTTTCAGCACTGTATTTATTTATTTTCTGCACAGAATTGTGCCAAAAGGTGCTGGGGCTCAGTTGAGGGTTTTTTAAAAGTTTATTTTAAAACAACACAATTTGGAATATGGATTTTATACAGTTCCAGTCAACTTGGATAACATCCCTGCTGTTTCTTTCTACTTCTGAGTTTAGAGTTCTACGTTTTGGTAAGTTTTTCCTCCCTCACCCAGTTCTCTAACACAAACTGAGAGGATGCAGGCACAAGCATCTGCTCACTTTACTCAGTCTCAGAAGTCCTGGGTTCAGTGGTTGAAGAGTGGCAAATTGACCTTCAGGAAGACCAATTGGTCAACCCTCCAAGGAAGCAGACTTGAACAGCGTAAGGAGAAAATGTCCCCCATCTGGGAAAGCGATGCTTACCCCTCATGTTCATTGGAGGGTACAAGTTAAGCCTCTGAGGCACAAAAGAGGAATAGCCATACCATCTCTTTCCTGGCCCACTAGCTCTGCAGACTGGTGGATGCAACTTGTAGAGATCAGTTATGCAGTTCTTCACCATCCTGCCTGCCAAAGCCTGGCTTGTTTGCATCATGATACTGGTGGGACTGACTGCCTCCCTAATAGCCTCCATCTCCATAGACATCTTGGGAGTGTGAAAAGTATGCAGACGGAGAGTGATTTCAGCTAAGCATACCTTTATTTACTCAGGAACAAAGACACTTGGCTGGCTTGCAGGCCGGCTTATATTCCTTCAGAAAACCCACCACCAAACACACCAAACACCCCCCCACTCCCGATTGGCTATTTACAGTAACCGAGAGACCTATTGGCCTCCCGGCTGTGGACCTAGCCCTTTCATTGGGCCTGGCTAGGATCCTACTGGCCTATTGTCTTTTGGCATGAAGCTAGTGGTGTTTGTGCCTGAGCCAGTCTGGGCATGTCCGGACATGTCAGGCTGGATACACTACACCCCTCCCCCCTTGGTTCGCAATGCACCCACAGACGAAGTCCTTCAGGTGAGCTGGTGGCTTCCTGGTGCGGTTAGAATGGCGAGGTTCCGGGGCAGCTGCTGTCTCTGCCTCGGGAGCCCTCGGAGCCGAGTTATCCGGGCGAGACGTGGTGTAGCCAGTGTTGCTGGCACCTCCAACCGAGGGGTCTCCGGCTTCACCCGGGGCTGCGGTTGTGGTTCGGCCGCCAGGAGTTGGGCCTGAGGTGAGGGTTCCTGGGCCTCGACCCAGACCAAGTCCTCTGGATCCAAGGGCATCGTCCGGTGGCGGAGCTGGTCGATGTGCCGATGGAGGACCTGGCCATCCTCGCAGGAGACCTCGTATGATCGGGGGCCCTATACCCGTATGACTCGGGCCGGAATCCAGGTGGGGCCCTGGGCGTAGTTCCATGCATGCACGGGATCTTCCGGGAAGAACCCCTGGGCTGCCTCGTGCATTTCAGTGACCGGTGCCTCTGACGGTGCCCGGTTGGGGTGTAGACGATCCAACCTGGTAGCCAGGTGGTGGCCCTGAAGTAGCTCTGTGGGACTGCGCCCTGTGGTGGTGTGGGGCGTGGGGTGCTGGCCGAATAGGAAAGCCGCCAGTTTGTATTCCCAATCGGAGGAGTCCAGGTGGCGGAGGGCGTCCTTTGTTGTGCGGACCATGCGCTCGGCCTGGCCGTTGGTTGCGGGATGGAATGGGGCAGACCTGTCGTGGCGGATGCCATAGTACCTCGTGAAGGTCTGGAACTCAGCCGAGGTAAATGCTGTCCCGTTGTCCATGACCAGCGTATCAGGTATTCCTTGGGCACTGAAGATCTGCCACATCACCCGGATTGCTGCCTGTGAAGACGTGGAGGGCACGGGGACCACTTCCAGCCACTTACTATAGGCGTCTACCAGTATGAAGAAGAGCTGGCCCTGGAAGGGTCCCGCAAAGTCCAGGTGTAGCCAGGACCAGGGGCGGTGTGATGATTCCAAGGCCCTTTCCGGTGCTCGGGGTGGTTCCGGCTGTGAGGCTTGGCATGGCTGGCATCTCCTGACCACGTCCTCAATGTCTTTATCCAGTCCCGGCCACCAAACGTAACTCCATGCCAAGGCTTTCATTCGCACCACCCCTGGATGTGCCTCGTGCAGGGCGGTGAGAACGCGTTCCCTTAGGGGCGTAGGGATGACCACCCGGCTGCCCCACAGTAAGCAGCCCTTGTGGTTAGAAAGTTCATTTTTTCGGGAAGTGAAGGGAGCAATGTCCAGGTCCCCTTTGGCCTCTGGCCACCCCCTCACCACCCAGTCTAAGACCCTCCCAAGAAGCTTGTCCTTGGAGGTGCTGCGGGCCACCTCCTTGATGTGGACGGGCTGGTCCGGAAGGGACTCTAGCCATGCGACTAGGAACACGGGTGCTGGATCCAGGTCACAGGTGGGCAGTGGCAGGTGGCTCAGGGCGTCCACAAGGCCCATCGCCTTCCCTGGGCGATGGACGAGTGTGTATGCATATCCCACCAGAAAAATGAACCCGCGCAGCCCCGGGGCGAGGTCATCTGGGAGGTTTGCCGGTCGTGTGCTAGGAGACCCAACAGTGGCTTGTGGTCTGTCAGGACCATGAACGGGCGACCATACAAGTAATGGTGACATTTTTTCACCCCTGCCACAATCGCCAAGGCTTCCTTGTCTATTTGCGCGTAATTGCGCTCCGCCGGCGACAAGGTGCGCGAGTAGTAGGCGACCAGGACCTCGCATTCATCCAGCAGCCTGTGCCCCAGAACTGCCCTGACCCCATACGGTGAAGCATCATACGCCAGCACCACGGGAAGGGCCTCGTTGAAATGCGTGAGGACTGAATTTGACACCAGGAGGTCCTTTACCGCTTGAAGCGCTGCGGCTTGCGGCGGCCCCCAGACCCATGGTGCTGACTTTTCAAGGAAGCGGTGGAGAGGTTCCGCAACGGCTGCTTTGAGGGGCAAAAAAAGAGGTAGAAGTTCACCAGCCCCAGGAACGCCTGCAGCTTCATCTTGGACTTCGGGGCCGGTACGTGTGTGATGGCTTTCACCTTGTCCGGGGAGGGGTGTAGGCTGGAGGCGTCCACAGTGAACCCCAGGAATTCCACACGTGGCACCCCAAGCAGGCACTTCTCCAGTTTGACCTTGAGGCCCGCCGAGTCGATGAGGGGTCTGGCGCGGCGATCAGCATGTCATCTAGAAACGGCTGAACTCCGGGAATTCCTTTAAGGAGAGAGTCCATAAATGATTGGAAGATTCCGGGAGTGACCGAGACCCCGAACTGGAGGCGGTGCACCTTGAACGCCCCCTTGTGGGTCGAAATGGTTTGTGCCTCGGCCGTGGCGGTGTCAACCGGCAACTGTTGATATGCCTGGGCCAAGTCCAATTTGCCAAACACCCGGGCCCCCGCTAGAGCCGCTAACACGTGGCTTACTACAGGCACCGGGTACGCGTGGGCCTGCAGGGCTTTGTTAATAGTGCATTTGTAGTCCGCACAGATGCGGACTTCCCCATTTGGCTTGACTGGGGTGACAATGGGGGTTTCCCACCGGGTCGAGGCGACTGGTTCGAGGACCCCTTGTGCCACCAGGCGGTCGAGTTCCGCCTCCACCTTTGGCTTCATCGCAATCGGCGGCAACCGGGCCTTGATGCGGATGGGCCGCACCGCTGGGTCTAGGTCCAGGGATATGGTGGGGCCCGTGAACCGCCCCAGGGTTCCATCAAAAACTTTGGAAATTCTGTGCACACTGCCCCTAAGTCATGTGTCCTGACCTGGTTAATCCCATTTACCAAGAGTCCCAGGGCCTCGAACCACGATAGACCCAACAAACTGGAGAGGGGCCGATCCACCACCAGCAGGTCTAGGGTGCCCTTGAAGTTTTGGAACTGGACCCTGAACTTGCCCCAGCCCAGCACCACCACGGGCTTCTTATTGAAGTCTCGTAGCCTAAAACCCCGTGACTTCTGCAGAGGTGGCCCCCCCCCCCGTGGACACAGCTCATGGAGCGTATTTGTGGAGATAATGAAGTAGGTTGACCCGGTGTCAATCTCCATGCTGCAAGGGGCTCCCTCTATAAGGACCGTGACATGCATTTTGTTAGGGCCATCGGGGGGCAAGTTACAGACTTGGTTTTGCTGGAAGTGGGTTGACATGGAGTGGAGGTCGAACGGCTGGGCCGTTGCGGTCTGGTGCGTTGCCGACCTCAGGCATTGTCCCTTTGAGCGGCAAACCTTCGCGATGTGCCCCGATTTGTTGCAGGAGCAGCAGACCGCGTTTCGGAAACGGCACGACCTGCGCTCATGGTCTTGATGGGCCTTCTCGTAAGTGGAGGCCTTCCGGACCGCTTTATCCAGGTTGAGGTCGTCCTGGCTGACCAGCTTCTGGCGGAGTTTGGGCTCTTGTAGGCCCACCAGGAATTGGGTTAGCAGGGTGTCTGCTAGGTTTGGGAAGGCACAATTTGTGGCCGCCCGCCGGAGACCCACCAGGAAGTCGTAGGCTGACTCATCTGGCCTTTGTACCCTCGCGCAAAAGTCCATGCACTCTGCAAATTTCGTTGGTTTGGGCGAAAGGTTATTGGTCAGCGCCTTCACCAGCAACTGATAGGGCTCCTCCTTTGTTTTCTTGGGAGCGATGAGGTCCTTGAGGAGTAGGACGGTGCTCATGCCGCACAACTGTAGTAGGTGCGCTTTCTTCTTCCCTTCCTCCATGATGCGGTTGCAGTCAAAATAATTTTCCAGTATTTTGAGCCAAGTCTCCCACTCCATGGGGCAGGAGATGTCGAAGGCGGCGATGTTGCCCTGGGTCATCTGGGTAGTCGCCATTGTGTGGCGGCCACGTGGTTGGGGTGGCTCAGGAACGGCGGCGGCGGCTGGAGCGTCGAGGAGAGTGCTGCTGCTCTCAGCAGGTTGAGTTACGGAGCAGGGAGCGGAGCAATGAGCAGTAGCCGGCGAACCGGGGCGGCTTGCTGCAGTCTTGGCATTGAGGCTCGATGCTGTGCTCGAATCTGCATCCGGGTCGTTGTTCATGGGAGTGAAGATCCCATCCTCATCGACAGTGAAAAGTATGCAGACGGAGAGTGATTTCAGCTAAGACAATTTCAGCTATTTAGTCAGGAACAAAGACACTTGGCTGGCTCGCAGGCCGGCTTATATTCTTTCAGAAAACCCGCCACCAAATACACCAAACCCCCCCCCCCACTCCCGATTGGCTATTTACAGTAACCGAGAGACCTATTGGCCTCCCGGCTGTGGACCTAGCCCTTTCATTGGGCCTGGCTAGGATCCTACTGGCCCATTGTCTTTTGGCATGAAGCTAGTGGTGTTTGTGCCTGAGCCAGTCCAGGCATGTCCGGACATGTCAGCCTGGTTACATTACAGAGTGGATGTTAGTAATAGTGTCAGATGATAGTAATTTGGTCAGCTCCTTAAAGAGTTTAAAAATCTCCACCTTACCCATTTCTCATTGCTGAACACTCCTCCCTCCTTCACAACATTAACATCTGTGGTCAAATTGGTCAGGATGCTCTTCTGCTCCACTAGACACTCAAACATGGCACTGGTGGAGTTCCAGAAAATTGTCATATTGCTGATCAGGAGGTGCTCTGGCATGCTTGTCAGGGTCAGGTTCTGGTGCAGCAGGTGGGTAGCCTTCACACATGAAAAGTGACCCATGAGATTCCAGTAGTTCTGGAGCAGACACTGGAAATCATGAGATGCAGCATCCAATTCAAGATTCTCTGCAGAACCAAAACCCAAGGCATCTTTCACCACCAGGCAAAGGAGGTGGGCCATGCAGGAAAAGAGTCTCAGACTCCAAAAACCTCTCTCCCCCTTATGAAGCACCACCTGGTAGTGCTTCTTCAAATGGTTCCTGATCTCTGCCATTGAGGGATAACCCTGATCTTCCCTTGATAGATCCTAGCGGGCACTGGGTGAAATGGGGATACTCCATCCTCTGGAAGGGCTTCCAGAGTGTGAAAGTACATAGGCATGCTTGCTGACTAGCTGCTTTGGGCACCTGTCAGCTATGCTGCCATATAGTTTATGGGCCCGGGTTCACTTTCATAACCTGTGTGCCAGTTGCTGCCACATTCTTTTCTATTCTGTTCTCCCCCTTGTTATCACTGACCTTGTAGCTAGCCTGTGTAGTGTCTTCCCATCAATTATCCATGGGATTAGTTTCGTTTCCCAGCCTCGGCTATAATTGCCTTGGTCCTCTTTTCCACCCGCAGGAGTCAGGCCGATTGGCCCATAGGTGTGTGTGTGGGTGCTTTCGAATACCCTATATTCCTAACAGTGCCTGTGTCTATGCTACTATAGTGCTAACGATAAAGTAAAACCTTCAAAGAAGCATGTGCTCTGTTGTTTGACTGTGGATCCTGACAGCACCTTAGGTTGTACCTCCATCTCTTCCTGTTGCCTCTCCTCTTCCATCAGCTTGGAAAGCCTGCTGAATTCTTAAGCAACTGGAGAGGGTGCTCTGGTAGTCTCTCCTGTAGCTTCTCCAGCAGCTTCTCTAGGTGAACTCATGAGCCAGAAGACTCTCATCTTCTATGTTCAGCCCAAAAGGCAGCTCAGGCTTTTCCTTCTCTTCCTCCTGGTGAATCACAACAGCTGGAGGAGGGTCAGCCAGACCCTCGTCCATTGCCAGCACCTACCTCAGTCATCTCTGTGGGCAGCACTCCAGCAGCAGCCTTAATGAAGTACCTTGGAAGACCTCTTTATTGCACCACCCCACTCACCCCATTGTAACCACCTCAAGATGTGGTGATAGAAGGCTGGTATGGGACAAGCCTCCATGCAGGAGGGCCCTTCCCCTCCACTCTGTCCTACTACATTTCTGCTTTGAATTTTCTCCTAGGACCCCACTGCACTTCCCTCCTATTGCTCCTTCTGCCCCTCTGGACTATATAACCAAAGCTAGCTAGCTATTACACTGTATTCTTAGTCTGAACAATAACAAACCTACTCTTGAACCTGATGCTCTAACCTGATGCCTTTGACTTTTTTCCTCCTCAGCAGTAATCCGCAATAGCTTAAAAACAAACAAACATGTGAATGGTGACCAATTTTTGTTTGACTAAAACCTAAGAAGGAAGTATGGAACTCTTTTTAAAATGCTTCAGTTTGTTTTGTTTTATTTTACCTATTCTACAAGCAAAGCTGACTGTGGTTCAGATCATGAGCTACTCATTGCAAAATTCAGACTTCAACTGAAGAAAATTGGGAAAATCACGAGGCTATTCAGGTTTGACCTAGATCGCATCCCTGATGAATATACAGTAGAGGTGAAGAATAGATTCAAGGGTCTAGATTTGATAGATAGAGTGCCTGAAGAACTATGGATGGAGGTTCATGACATTGTACAGGAGGCAGCAATCACCACCATCCCAAAGAAAAAGAAATGCAAGAAAGCAAAGTGGCTGTCTGATGAGGCTTTACAAATAGCAGAGGAAAGAAGGAAAGCAAAAGGCAAAGGCAAAAAGGAAAGATTTACCCAACTGAATGCAGATTTCCAGAGAACAGCAAGGAGAGATAAGGAGGCCTTCCTGAATGAACAGTGCAAAGTAATAGAGGGAAACAATAGACTGGGAAGGACTAGAGATCTCTTCAAGAAAATTGGAGAAATCAAGGGAGCGTTCCATGCAAAGCTGGCCATGATAAAGGACAAAAACGGTAGGGACCTAACAGAAGCAGAAGACATTAGGAAAAGATGGCAAGAATACACAGAAGAACTATACAAGAAAGACCTCAATGTCCTTAACCTTCAGTTTCTACTGCAGAGATTCTCTGGGACTTCGATTCTGTTCTGCATGGCTTCTGTTGTCCTTGCTTTTTTGCTGTTTTTCCCTCCATAGGAGCACCTTCTTTGGGGGGCTGTAACTTGGACCCCATAAATCCAATCCTCATCAAACTTGGAGGGCAAGTAGAGGAGAGTCATCTGGAGATCTCTTGCATGTTTGGCATCTTTAATTTGCACAGGATCCATTCTATACAATCCTGACCCTCATGAACCTGTGCTTGTCATTTCCCCAGAAAATGCTTTCCTGGGGACACCTTCTTTGGGGGAGCCATAACTCGAACCCCATAAATTCAATCCTCACCAACCTTGGCATGTAGGTAGAGGTGGGTTAGCCGGATATCCCTTGTGAGTTTGGTGTCTCTATCATGCTGAGGGGTGTTCTACCATGTCACAAACCTCACAAATGAAACTGGTTTATTTGTGATGTTTCATGGTTCATGAAGCTGGCATACCATGAACCATACCACATTTTCCCAGTTCATGCCCATCACTACTCAACACCAGTTCTCTAGGTGAAATCCATCTGGTTGTCCTCATGAATTACCCCTGCATTGACCCATGTGGATCTATAAGAACCAGATCATCACTGAGACAGTACCCTAAGACCACAATTGTACCTTTAAAGATTGACTACCTCTTTCAATAGTCTTTCAGTAGTCATGTATGGCTGCGAGAGTTGGACTATAAGGAAGGCCGAGTGCCGAAGAATAGATTCTTTTGAACTATGGTGCTGGAGAAGACTCTTGAGAGTCCCTTGGACTGCAAGAAGATCAAATCAGTCAATCCTAAAAGAAATCAACCCTGACTGTTCCCTGGAAGGCCAGATAATGAAACTGAAGCTCAAATACTTTGGCCACCAAATGAGAAGGGAGCACTCACTGGAGAAGGCCCTGATGCTGGGAAAGATTGAAGGTCAAAGAAGACGGGAATGGCAAAGGATGAGATGGTTAGACAATGTCATCGATGCAACAAACATGAAATTGAGCCAACTTCAGAGGACGGCAGAAGACAGGAGGGCCTGGCGGGAGCTGGTCCATGGGGTCGCGAAGAGTCGGACTCGACTGTGCTACTGAACAACAAAACAAGCAAAGCCTAATCCCTCCCCAAACTAAGCTAATCACTACTCTTTCTGAAAACCTGACTTCAGTTATTTGAAAGACTAAAAGATCACCCTGAACCCTATTTTTTTAAAACCAGCTGGCTTTGATTGTTTGAATCTCAAGTTAGCCCAATATATTTTTATAAAGTAAACAGACCATCAGGCTTCCTATTATTTTGGGAACCTAACAAAATCCTGTTTGTTTGGAGAATAACTCACTGTACCTTATCCTGAAATTCATGTTGTGTTTTTTAAAAAATACTTAAACCTTTACCTACAGTTAACTGTTATTGAAACCTAACCAGAAAGCTCCTTCAAAACATGTTTTCATGAACACCCGAAAAGTAAACCACTTCCCCAAAAACACAACACAGAAAGATCTTTAAAACAACTATAGAACATCAATTGTAATGCCAGAAGACAAACTTTTAAAAACAGCAACAGCCTCGAAATCCCACCTCTAACGTGCAAACCCTTAAACATTTCCAATACAATGTGAGTCAAATTAAAAATTCTAAAACAAGCCACAAGACAAGCCTTTTAAATACAAAACAGCACAAAACAGAACCAAAGAAAACTATTTTTAATCTAAGCAGAAAGAAAACAAAGCTAATCTCCACTAAAACCCACCAGGCAAAAGCAAACAAAAAACCTCACAACAATTTAAGTAATGTTTTAAAACCAAGTGCAAACCAGTCCTGGCACAAAACAAGAAGCAGGTAGGCAGTGGCAGGTGAATTAATCCAAGGCACCGAGAAACCAGAGCTACTAGACCAAAGTACTACAAAAAAAACCCTTCTCACCCTGCAGCCAGGCCCATGGTCAGAAAGCTATAGGCTATGAGAAAATAACTGTGATTGAGCAGACAGTTCTAGTATTCCCCCTAATGTGTGATCCCGCTTCCCTTGGAGAAATGCCTCCCACCTCCATTTCCTGAGAAACCTATTAAAGGGAGAAAAATTAAGGCTGGGAACTTCAAATATTTCCAGAAATATTCAGGACCTGAATACCAGTATAGCTGAGAATCCTGAACATAATCCAACTACCCAAATATATCTGGAAAATACTGACTAATTCAGACAAGATATAACCAAGCAAACTTCCCTATATCTGTCATTTTAAAATAAACAATAACTAACTTTAAGGTATTTAATGCTAAGGTTCTAAACCAATTCCTGTATGGTGCGGAAATTTGGATTCAGGCAGCTTTTGAAAAAATGGAATCCATCCAGTAGGACTTTTTCCGACTCTTATTGACTACTCCTAGATGTGTCTTGGGCATAGCTCTGAGAGCGGAACTAGATGAATTATCAATGGAAGTTAGGGTTTGGATCAAAGCATTTCTCTTCAAAGTAAAGGTTTTAAAATTTGAGGGAAGATCTACTCTACTTGGGCCTATCCAGGCAGATAAACATTACAGCCAAAGGAATCAACTATTGGAAAAGAAAATGAAATGCCTAGGAATAATAAATGATATGATTAAGAATACAGAAACTAAAGACATTATAGGACAAATTTTAAAATGTGTAAGGAAGTTGGATGTTACAAGTACGTCTATTAGGGCATGCAGGGTATGTTCGACACTCCATTTGGGAATTGACCTCCCGATGCAACTGCCAAAATATTTTTATCAATTGACAGTCCCAAAACTAAGCAGAGGTTTTACTTTGGCAAGAATGAACATTCTTCCCTCAATGGTTTTGGAAGGCAGATATAATTGAGTATCATGCAGATGCTCATATGATTAAATTGAAACCATCAAACACATGATTATGGAGTGCCATATATTCAACGAGTTGAGTGCTAATTTAGTCACACCTTTACTTAAATATACAGAATTGCTATGTGTGAGCCGAGGTGTCATGGCTACTATCGGATACAAATGGTCGTGTTACCCTATCAGTGGCAGAATTCATAGGCACAATAATCAAATATAAGAGAAATAATACTAAGGTCTTTTAAAAGTTTTAATTCTAATTTCTGCTTAAGGTGATAGCCGTATGAGCAGTACTAGATAGATAGATAGAAAGAAAGAACTAACTTCATCTAATTAACCTCAACTAAAGTTTCTTCTTCTTTTGTTAAGCCTTTTGTAAAAAACCAACCAAAAGTCAATGATGCTTGCACATGTTCTGTGGGTTACCTCAGAAAATTGTTATTAAACCTTCAAGTATGGATTTAAAAACCAGCCTGTTCTAGGTTCCTAACTTTAACACAGGTTTAGTTGATGCTGAGAAAAATTTTTTTTTTGTTTGATACATGAATACAAGAGATAGCAAACCCTATCCTTGAATAAGTAGGCATTGTTAATGTGGACCTTCTGCTCCTCTGCCAATTAATGACAAGTCAGCATCGGCAGAGAATTATCAGAACACAGATAGAGTGGGTACAATGGGCCAGCCTTGAGATCCTTGTGCTTATGAAAAATGACTCATAGCCTCACAATTTACTCTTTGTTCCACTGCTGTTCTAATTGCTTCAAACATTCAATGCTTAGTAATAAAAGTCCTGAATTAAATCCCAATGTTACCACATGCGGCTTTGTCATCCGAAGCCTTTTTGACTACATCACATTATTTTGCAGTTATTGACACTGTGCTGCCAAGTCTGTGGCTGCTGACTGTTATAATGGCACTCTGATCCTGCATTACTCTTTTCTGATGTTTTACCTCTTCAGTACTGCATAGAGAACTGCAAGAGAGTGCCCAAAGACCATATTTAGTATATGTTACCTCCAGAATATTTGTTTCTGCTGCCTTAAGATGTGAAGCTTTGATGAATGAAATAGCCGGCATACCTGACAAGAATGTATAGATTTGTATAGATTGTTTTTTTTAAAAAGCTTTAAAAATTAATCAGAATACAAGCACAGGGTTGTGTATATTTTCTCTTCAACTCCAATATTTCTTTTAAGCACAACTATACAGTGAATAGTAGCCAACCTTGCTTTCACTGTTAGCTTTGTCCTTGCTATCCAGCTCAGCTGTACAATACTACAAAGTGTGTCACTGATAGGGATGGTTTTTAATGGATTTTTTCATTGCTAAAGGAAGTAATGATATAGCAACTTCACAGAAGAACATCGTATTTGAGAGATGAACTGTCATTTCATTTGTGTCACTCAAACAGCAAAATTTCCCCTTCCTCCTTTCAGTAAAGCAAAACATTTGGCATCCTCTTTATTTCAGAGCTGTTACCTTTTTGAAGGGGCCTTCAAAAACATTATTGCATGCCACAAATCACTCTTTGGAGTTCAAATGTTAAAATTCAGAGTGCCAAACATATACTTTTGCCTGTCAAACTGGTATTATCCAGCTGTATGTAATGAGTGTGTATGTGTGCAGAGGAATGTATATTTTTCACCTTACAAGCACACAGGGGTCATTTCCTGCGGGAGCATACAGGAGCAGAGCTCCCGCAGTAAGGAGCTCAGGGGGCTGGCACATGCAACAAGCCCCACCCCCTGTTCCCAGCAGCCCTCAGTCGGGCCGTGAGGAGCAAGAAGCAGCCAGGTAAGTTGCACAGCCTCCCCTCGGTCTGCCTTCAGGTACAAGCTCTCCCTCCTCTGTGAGGGCAGATCTATGCGTCCCCCCCCATAGCTAGCAATCCAAAACAGTCCAGTAGCACCTTTAAGACCAAGTTTTTATTCAGGTACAAGCTCTCCCTTCTCTGTGAGGGCAGATCTGCATGTTCCCTCCCCAATAGCTAGCAATCCAAAACAGTCCAGAGGAGGCTGAGCGGTGGGGTGTTGCCTTCTGACACACTTCCGGTGATGTCAGGGGGTGTGTCATATGCAAATAATGTATGCTAATGAGTTATGCTAATGAGCTCCTGCACCTCTTTTTCTACAAAATGACCCCTGCAAGCACATCACATGTTGTGATATTTAGAATTTGGTTTCCCTCTAAATTGGACAAAGGGAAGGAAAAGTTACAAGCCACAGACACTCTTGCTTCACAGATAAACTTCAAATGTAGACTATTTTAGCAAGCACACAAGACATTCTTTTCAAACCTTCAAAAATATTTTACCATGAAATATCTTGACCCGGTTTTTCAAGTTCATTCTAAAAACGTTAACACAAAAACACTTTACTTCATATGTAGGGCATACCATATTGCCCCCCCTCAGTCAGAATAATGAGACAGATAACAGTTTGGAAGTAAACAAGGGCCACTTTATTAACTATTTAACATAACAGTGCGGCAAGGGACAAACTAAGCGAGCACGGAACAGGCAAGGCAGGTGTCATTCCCTGACCAACCTCCTTGCCCTTCATGGGCAGGTCACCCAGCCAAGTTCTTGAGCCAACAGTTTGGCTTGCGCCCGGTAGCCCAGCAACTGGTTGCCACTCAGGAGTGCCTGCCCCTGAAGCCTTACAACTTGCAGGGAGGAGCCTGCCCCAAGACATTCCCAGAGGTGGTCACCATTCCCCACCCTGGACCCTAATGTCCAAAGGCAGTTCCTGATGACTCCCTGTTCCCCAATGGGAAAATGCCATAAGGTGCTCACCAGTTCCACTTTCTTGCCAGCACGAAACCTGCCACTGCCAAGGCGAAGCCTCTGCTTTGGCCTTTGTGGCCACCTAACAGCCCAAGGCTGCCCTAATCCATTGCTGAAAGTCTTGCAAAAATAACTCGTTGCCCTTGTCCGATAAATGCACCCCATCAGCCCTATACAGGTCCCGGAACTTGACCCGTATGTTGGGGTGCAGCAAAAATTGCCCTAAACCACCCTCCAATCCATTGCTGGTTGGCCTTACGCCTGGCATGGTCAATACACCGGGGGTCCCCCAAGTTGCGTGACACCTAGCATGGCAGAATAGCCGACCAGACTATCTGCACTCTGTGCCACCTTGCTCTTATCATTGCAAGGTCAGCCTCCACTTGTAACACCAGGGGCCAGGGCCTTGCCCTCCAGTAAACCTGGGTTGTTATCCCCTAGGTGCACTACCAGAACGTGCAGAGGTGGCCCCCTGCCTTTCTTCAAATAACAGTGGAAGGAGCACAGGCCATCTCATGCCCCTCCTTCCCATCCATTCAACAACAGCCCACTCACTAAGGCCCAGTTGAGAACCAATGGTTGTCCTCCTGGTCCGATGGGCATCCCTAAAGACCGTGCTGTGGCCACAGTGACTCTTTGTCTCACCCCGCAGCCTGCAGCACCTGAAAGAACTTCATTAATAACTTAAACATAACATTAAACTTTGCAATCCCGCATGTATCCCTTGTAGCACTGTGATTTCCAGTGGCCTATCTGCTGAATCTCACTATTGGAATACCCCATGGCTGCTGCTGTTGAAGCCACCCCTATCCGGAAGGAGTGGGTTCTGAAGGAGAACCCACCTAATCCCAACAGACCAGCGCTTTCTGTGTTAGAGCCCAAAATTGAATTTTGTTGAGGGGGGTGCCATCCCTGTGGCAAAACAAATTGCCATCACCCTCACCCCACATGGCTAAATACTGGCATAAGGCCAGCACGGGGCAGAACTTCACCTCAGAACAACGGCCCAGCTCAATAACAGAACATTTGCCAAGTTGGTCGGTCTTTGACCTTCTAAGCGTGATCCTGACTTTAGAATCTAGCAGGTGAATGTCCCACTGTAGGCCAGATGTATCCTGGCGAGAGCCCATCACTAGCTCACTGATCTGCAGTGCCCCCAAACAAGGTGACCAGTGACGCTGTGTGGAACAGTGTGGCCTCATATCCATCCATGCAAAATGTGTTCCACTGTGCCTTGAGCCCCTGTAGCACTGTTGAGGTCAAAGGTTACCAGGTGACCATAACCTTGCCACCTTCCCATGACCAGCTTGCAAGCTGGCATAAGCTACAGATGACCACTTGCCCCTAATGGAACGAGCTGACAGGCCCCTACCTCTCACACAAAATTGCATCAAATGGGACACTGGTATGGGCCAAACTTGACTCATACTTGCTTCCTCCCTGAAGGACAGGAACTGCTTACCCACCCTCTTATAAGCTCTCTGGGTGGACAGGGCGAGAGCTAACTAGGGCCATGACCCTAGGAGACTTGGATGTCAATGAGTTAATCACATGTACTGTGGCCAGATTGTCGCACCAGAAGTGGTTGGCAAGCTCTGTCGACCAAATCCACACTGCTACGACAATCAGAGAAAATTCCAGGAAGGTCTTTGACCGGCCCTGCCTGAAACCATTCCCCCGGCCAGACCTCAGCACACCAGTGTCCACGGAAATAGACTCCAAAGCCAGAGGAGCCTGCAGCATCAGATGTAACCTTCAGCTCAGCTTCATCCAGAAGGTCCTCCCTCCAAAAAGGCACCCCATTGTATGAATTCAAAAATTCTTTCCATACAAGGAGGTTGTCTCTTATACCCCTGATGATCCTAGTCCTATGGTGCGGTAGGTGCAAACCCTTCAGAGACTCACATAGTCTCCTGACAAATGCCCTGCTGGGTGCCACAACTTTGCATGCAAAGTTGAGGTGGCTGACGAGCTGCTAGAAAAGTCAGAATTGGAGTAGGGCCATCCATTTTTTCCTGGGCAAGGAGAACTCCTTGCTCCTCCGCCGGGTCCATCAAACTGGTCAGTAAAAACTCACATTGCCCTATATCCTTTTTTCCTGCTAGTAGGAAGTCATAAAGATAATGGGAAATGCTGCAAAGTCCTGTCCTGTAATGCAAGGCCCATTCCAAGAAGGAACTGAACCTCTCGAAAGCAGCAAAGGACACTGAGCACCCCATGGGAAGGGCCCTATCCATGTAAAATTTGCCCTCGAAAACAAAGCCCAGTAGCTCAACATCAGCCGGGTGGACAGGGAGGAGATGGAAGGCTGACTTAATGTCACATTTTGCCAATTCTGCACCCTGTCCACAGTGGCACACCACTTGCATGGCCTGATCAAATGAGGTGTATCTAACTGAACATAACTTTTCAGGTATCGTGTCATTCACCAACTCCCCATGTGGGTATGACAAGTGGTGAATGAGGTGATACATCAGGCACCTTTTTAGGCACAACTCCCAACAAGGAGACCCTTAAATTGCTAACTGGAGGGAAGGGAAAGGTCCTAGGACTCTACCTTACCTACATTCCCTGGCAATTCCTCCCCCCCCTTCAAACTATGTGTTCCATCCCCTTAACTAATTACAAGTTAGGAGCACTATACGGTCTTCTTTTTTCTTGATAGGTATCCTAAACCCTAAAGTGAAACCTTCCAAGAGGTAAACTTGATCCTGTCGGTTCAGGTAATCCCTCAACCACCGCTCAAGAACTTCCATTTTAATTGGGCTGGGACCCTTTGTCAGGAGGGGGGTTGTAACCACTGTCTCCTCCTGAATGCTTACCTCCCTTTCCTCCGGCCTGGACCTTTGTTTGGGGGCAACTAGAAAATGCGTGCGGCCCCCCACACAAAGGGCATTCATGCCTGAATGAACACGACTTGTGACTGCATGTCCCATGGGAGGTGAACTCCCAGCAAAGTGGGCATCGCTGAGCCTCCTGCCCCACCTGGGCGCAGGTAACTGCCTGACTTTGCGATCTACGAACTGTGTGGCCACTATCTGACTTTTCATTTCTGGTTGGCCGAGCCGGGGACATAATTTGCAGCCATAAGTGTGGATGAATCCCATCTAAAGAACGGATTCATAGCTGCTCTCATATAGAACTCTTCATCATACTGAAGCCATGCAGGGCTCAGGAAATCAGTAAAACCCTTGTAAATAATGTCCATATATTGGAGCATCGCAGCAGCCCTCCATGGTTGGTGTCTTACAATTACTGCCATGTAAATTAAAAATCCTGGAAACCAGTTTGCCCAGGTCCTGTCAACCCTTCACCTCTTCAGACACTCCTTCTCCCACTTATCTAGATCCTCCTTATCTTTCTTCTCTAGTTCCCTGTATAACAGTGTAAATACATCCACATACTCGCCTTTAAGGATTTTATCCCTAGTGGCAGTGGAGAGATGGTCCCCAAGAGGCAAAGCCAAATCCCCAAATGGTATGGCACCCGGTGATACCGGGACCTGGTTTCGTCCATGCACTGGGACTCTCTCAATTTGTAGTGATCCCCACGCAGCAGGCCGAGCACACACTCGATTTGATCTTCGCGGCAGGGATTACAGTGAACCGGATTACTGCAGCGGCAGTACCATGGTCGGACCACTTTGTCCTGAAGGCTCATCTGAATGTCCCACCCCAAACCCTGTTTAGGTGGCGAGCAGATTTTAGCTCGCCCGCGGAAACAAATGGACCCTGTTTGGCTTCAGATGGCTCTGCGGGATCCAATGCCCCCTGGCGGCTCATTGGACTCTCCACAGCAGGGCACTTTTTGTAGCAGGTACTCATTTGCATATTAAGCAACACACCCCTAATGTAGCCAATCCTCCAAGAGCTTACAGTAGTTCCTGTAAGAAGAGCTCTGTAAGCTCTTGGAGGATTGGCTACATTAGGGGTGTGTGGTCTAATATGCAAAGGAGTTCCTGCTACAAAAAGAGCTCTGCACAGCCATCGATGAGATCGCTCCCAGGCTCCATCTGTGCTCTCTAGGCTGGCCCCTTGGTATACCCAGGGGTTGCGGCTTATGAAACAAAAGCTAAGACGGCTAGAGAGACGGTGGCAGCGTGCTCATGATGAAGCATCAAGAACATCTTATAGGACGTTTATGAGATCCTATGAGATGGCAGTCAAGGATGCTAAGAGGGAGTTCTGTGCAGCCAGGATTGCGTCTGCGAGCTTACAGCCAGCCCAATTATTTAGAACAATTCGGTCTTTGACAGCTCTGCCTCATGGCAGACAAAACAGTAGGGAATTGGATATTGGCTGTGAGGATTTTGCAAGCTATTTCGCAGATAAAGTCTTGATGCTCCGCCGTGACCTCCCTGCCACAATTGAAACAGTGAGCGAACTTGAGGACCCTTGAGCGTCTCTACGGGGTTTAGAATGTTTTGACCCGCTCAGTCTGGAGGAAGTTGACAGACTGCTCACATCTGTGCATCCAACCACATGCCGTCTTGATCCGTGCCTTTCCTGGCTCATTAAAGTGGGCCACAAGGGGTTTCAAGGTGCCATAAGGGAGATTATCAACAAGTCCTTCTTGGAGGGACAGTTCCCTGAGGCACTCAAGGAGTCGATGGTCCGTCATTTCCTGAAAAAAACAACTCTGGACCCGGCTGGATTGGCCAACTATCGGCTGGTGTCCAATTTGCCCTATTTGGGCAAATTGATTGAGAGGGCGGTGGCAACAGAGCTTCAGAGCTTTCTGGATGACGCTTCTGTCCTTGACCCATTCCAGTCCGGCTTTCACCCAGGTCATGGGATGGAGACAGTGCTGGTTGCCCTTACTGACGACCGTCAGACACATCAGGATCAAGGTGGTGTGGCGGCACTGTTGTTGTTAGATCTGTCGGCTGCATTTGACACGGTCGACCACCAGTTGCTGACCCACTGTCTCACCGATGTGGGGATACAGGGGCTCACTCTTCAATGGCTTGCCTCTTTTCTCCAAGGTTGGGGACAGATGATGGCGATAGGGGAACAGCAGTCCCGGAGGCACCCACTTGAATGTGGTGTGCCTCAGGGGGCAGTGCTTTCCCCGATGTTGTTTAACATCTACATGTGCCCCCTCGCCCAGATTGCCAGGAGGTTTGGGCTGGGTTGCCATCAATATGCTGATGACACCCAGCTCTATCTGATGTTGGGCGGGTGGCCGGGCTCCAACCCAGAAGATCTGAACCGGGCGTTACAGGCCATGGCTGGGTGGCTCAGGATGAGCCAGCTGAAACTAAACCCAGCGAAGACGGAGATCCTGTGCCTGAGTCGGAGTGGACCGGGGTTGGAGATCCCTCTCCCGACCTTTGATGGGGTGCCGTTGGTGCCAGCGTCAGAGGTTAGGAGTTTGGGAGTGCTCCTGGATCCCTCCTTAACTATGGAGGCCCAGGTGGCAGCCACTGCCAGATTGGCATTTTATCATTTTCGGCTGATTCGGTAGTTGGTTCCCTTCCTCGGCCATGATGACCTGGCTACAGTGATCCATGTGACGGTCACCTCGAGGTTAGACTACTGTAATGTTCTCTACATGGGGCTGCCTTTGGTGCAGATCCGGAAGCTGCAGCTAGTGCATAATGCAGCAGCCAGGCTGATGATGGGACTTCCCACTTGAGCGCGCACCCAGCCTCCAAGTGAGAGCGCATCCAGCCTGGGCTGAAAGTGCTACACTGGCTGCCAATAGCATACCGAATCTGTTTCAAAGTGCTGGTTCTTACCTTTAAAGCCCTATATGGCCAGGGTCCGACTTACCTGAGGGACCACCTTTCCCCACATATACCCCCAAGAGCACTTCGGTCCGGGGCACAACATCGCCTGGGGGTTCCAGGCCCCCAGGAGGCAAGGCTCGCCGTGACTAGGGCCAGGTCCTTTTCGGTGGCGGCCCCTACCTGGTGGAACAAGCTCCCGGAGGAGATCAGGGCCCCTCAGGACCTTATGCATTTCCGCAGGGCCTGTAAGACGAAGCTCTTCCACCAGGCTTTCACATAGGGGCTGCCACTACCACCGCTACCAATGATGTGGACAACATCGGGGTTAAGGATGGCCCGGGAAGATCTACCACAATTTTTGCATGACTGATACCACTGGACTTACTTGCTTGGGATTGGCTATAGACAACATCATCTCCAGAGAACTGTCTGTTTACCATCATGGCATACATCCGAGGACCATCTTGTTTTAATTAAGTATTATTGTTGTTGTGATTGTTATTAATTTTTTATAGCTTTTACCTTGATTTATATGAGCTTTTCCCCTTGTAAGCTGCCCTGAGCTCGCTTTGCGGGGAGGGCGGGGTAAAAATCCCAATAAATAAATAAAATAAATAAATAATTCAAGGTGTTAACTTCTGTGTATAGGTTAAAATTGATGTCAGCCCTCAAGCCCACTCTGCCCTCTCTCAGCTCTTAATAGGGTTGCCAAGTCCCCGCTGTATGTACAGCGGGGGACTCCAGCTCCATTCCTGGAGCATGTGCGCGCGTGCGCGCGCTGCAAACACATCACCCGGAAGCAACGCAGCTGTGTCGGGCGCACCAGGGGCGGGGCCCCGGGCATCCGAGGGGGAAATATAGTTTTCCCTTGGGTGATCGTGGCCCCGCCCCCGGCGCACACGGTGTAGCTGCGTCACTTCCGGGTGACATGCTGATGCCGGGCACGTCACGTGCTTTGGGGGTGGGGTTCCCCCAGGGCCCAATCTGCCGGCTGTGGATAATGGGCCTCTGGGGTGGGGGTTTCCCCGCCCCCAGGGCAGACTTGGCAAGCCTAGCTCTTAACAGTCACCGCAGGGCCTGTCTGCCTAATAATGCCCCCCTAGCCTTTGGAACAGGCTGCTGCACCTTTTGGCCGTTTGAATATTTTTTTTTTGAACTCCGGCTTCCAACTGCAGCCCAGGATGGCCACCCAACAATCAGTGCCCCACCCTGCCCTTAAGGGGCCTTTGCTGGGTTACAGTAGAGGCAGTGCCAAAGTGCTGGCTGCCCTAAGGAAAAGGCTGCCCCCTGACAGCTCTCTCTGTCGGGCAGCCACCCCACACTATCACCATCTCAAAATGTGCTGGGCCGCTGTCCTCAGATCGCTGCCAATTGCCATCACCACCCTGGATCCTCACCGCAGACACCACTGGGCTGCTGCTACTGCTAAGGCCAAGCTGCCCCCACCCTGTATCACTGCAGCCGGTCCCGTCGCCGAGGCCTCCAAGGTAGGCCGTGTTCTTCTTCAGCCCAAGTGCTCAGAGCTTGCTCCAAGCCTGAGCACGTGGAGCAACTGACTTGGGCAGGAATGAAGCCCTGCCTTTTGCGAGGATGGCTCCACCCCTGCCCACATCACAACACATAGCATCATGGTTCTGTTGCTGCTCTGGCTTCCTCCAGGGCGGCAAAGCAGCCCCCAGCCTCTAGCAGCCTTTCCGGGAGGCTGGGAGCTCAGTAATGGATACCATGGACTCTTCATGTATGAGGTTACTGAAGCACAGGTGATTACGGATATTTCTTTCATTTCAACTGTAAAGCCCATCTCCCACGACACTGGTATAGCACAGCCCAGACTCCATCTTGGGAAAGCCAAGAGACCTCTCTGCCTGAATGCTTGTCCTGTGACTCACTGAGATAACCCTAAAACAAAGCATCAGGATGACTGGTGACTTTGAGTTACTGAAATCCATTCCAAGTATTCCGGAAAATAATATAGCTATCAGACAGAGTGATAAAAAAACAATTTTCAGAATTAAATTATCTAAGAAGGGACATCTACTGTATGCAATGGCCACTAATGTCAGAATGATCCTCAATTAGGTAACATTTATTCCTTCTTGCAAACCACATGATGTAAAAGCCCACAAAATTGTCATTGAAAGGTTTTAACCCTTCCCCCCCCCATTAAGATAGTTTCCCCCCCCCCCCCAAACTGCCTCTACTACTATGGTCCTGGGCAAAAAGATTACACCCATGTTCCAAGATCAGGCAAACTATGATCCTCTGTACCTGCTCCCCAAGTTCTCCTATGTCTACAATGTCTGTCTTCCTCTGCCACTTACCAGGAAATATTCTTCCTCAGTCCCAAACCTCCATCCTTCCTGGCTGGCTTCTAAAAGCTGTCCAAATGTTCTCTCCCCTCTCAGCCAAGCCCTTCTAGGGCTTGATATTTTGTAACATTCCTACTTCCCTTTCCATTTCTCTGAAAAGAATCCAATGCTTTCTGCACACAGACCTTAATTTAGGGGGTCTTTTTAGCTTGTTTCTCTCCTGCCTTTTTGTTCCTTTCAGGCATAATATTTTTGCCACTACCAACCTTGGCTGCGGTGATGTCTCTTCTTTTAATCTCTCCTGTTAAAGCTGTCAGCCCTGGTGAGCCCTTTTCCCACTCACCCTCTTCTAACATGCCCATTTCCCTGTATTTAGGGTACACTTCATATGCAATCACACACAGGGAATCTCAGGTTCTTCTCTAGAACAGCAAGTGTCCAGTGAGTTGTTTTATTACACATGTTGCATTTAAAATTGCCTCTTTTCTGCTCTTCAACAATCCCTTGTGGCCAATATAATTGGATTTCAGAATTTAGATTTGCCTCCTCTTCTTTTCCATAGTATGTCTTCCAAACACTCTTATATATACACAGATTCAAAGATCCCATCCAGGGTTAGATGGGCATTTGTAAAGGCATATATTCAGGGGTCATTTCGTAGAAAAAGAGGTGCAGGCGCTCATTAGCATAACTCATTAGGATAACTTATTTGCATATGCCACACACCCTGACATCACTGGAAATGTGTCAGAAGGCAACACCTACCACTCAGGCTCCACCCCAAAAATCTCAGAGAAAAGAAAGTACCATTCAGAGAAGGTCCTTTGCACATGCTCAAAGGTCCTACACGTAACACACACAGGTCTGAACTGAAATGTCTGCAACTTTCTCCTAGCCCTCTGTAGTCTTCCCCTGGGTTGAATTCTGGTTGGTAAGCAGCTCAGGGCAGGGACCTGCATTTTTGATAGCAAAAATTCTACTTTGTAAGCTACTGGCATTAAAGTTGTGAACATGCAATTTGGCTACTGCATAAATTAGTTTGCTCTGGAGCCATCCTTCCTGAGCTAAGACAAAAACTTGTGAGCCAAGGACTAAAAAACTGAGCTAGCTCACACTAACTCAGTTTAGAGAGAACACTGCCTGGCAGCTCCATGGAATGCCTCAGAGGAAACTGGCCAAAAAGCTTTTTAAACAGAAACTTTGTCCAGCTCAGGGAACTATACTCTGCACATGCTCAGAGGCCTGGCTATGGCCTTTTAAAACACATATACCTTTGTCCAGCTCAGGGAACAAATGCTTAGGGACCCTTTAACCACAGTGTGTGTGTGGTTTTTTAAAAAATAACATACTTTTTTCTCCAGCTCAGTGAAGGTTATTCCACATATGTTCAAAGACCTTTTACTCATGAGCTCTAAAACAAACAAAACCCATTTTGTGATGCCATAAATACTAAAAAGTATATTGCCTATTATTTTCAAATACAACCCTTGTTTTCAGGTGAGACACTCCACACATGCTCAGGTTCAGAAGCTCTGAACCACATCTTTACCCAAAGGCAACACCCCCCAGCTGTATGTGCAGCAGGTGCCAGCCCCCCCCCACCACATTTTCTTAAAGAAAAACTTTTCTTTTATCTCAGAGAAAAACTTTCCTCCTCACTCCCACCCTCACCTGACACCTAAAAGGGGCTTTTCAGTCTTTCCACATGTTCGGAACCTCATGGGTAGCCATAGCAACCAGAAGCTAAAGAGGAGAAATGGGAACTACGAATCCCATTGGCCCATGCACGGGCTTAAAGCGTGGATGGGTGACAAATAATCACAGAGCTTCGAGGGGAGTTGTAGTTTTCTATGGAAAATGCTGCTTTGTGCATCCCTTGGCTCAGTGGCCAGTGAGGCCAAGTGAGCGCCACGCCTGTTGCTGAAGTAGGCCGGCTAGCGAGAAGGGCTGGCGGATGGGTGAGTGGAGTGGGGGCAAGAGTCCGAAAAACCTGGGAAGGAGGGAGGAGGTGGAAGGAGTGGAGGCGAGGCAGGCGGTGCAGGGGAGCGAGAAGGCCATTCATCTGCACAACTGAGAATGCATCTATCAAGTAATAGCCACAAAAGTTAGATGGCACCTCCAAACATGGAAGCAAAAATTTCTTTAAATACCAGGGATAAGGAAAGCTGTTTAATGAAGGCTTCAAGCATGGAAGAGGGCAGCTAAACCTTTGCATGGCATGGAGGTAAAGGCCATCCCAAAGGATGCGGAGGGAGAGCTCCCCCCGTCCACCTTGGCAAAGGAGCTGGGGCTGGGGGGTGGCACCATGCCAGGCACAGCCAGGATCAATCCGGGGTTTAGTCGGGGGCAGGGAAGGAGCCCACCCACCTGCTGGAGCTGCCAGCTCACAACAATCCCCAAGAAGAACCCCTGTCCCGCACTAAAGAAATCACTTTTTTAAAAAAGGGGGGAGGGTGGTAGGGATCAGGTGTGTGGAGTCTCTCGCTCTGGATTCGATTGGCTAAAAGTCCAGAGCAGCTGTGTGCCTGTGTGTGTAAAGGCAGGGGAATGGAGATTACGTACATCAAAGGAACCAACAAAAAAACAAGGAGGAGAAGTGGAGGGCACTTTGAAGAACACACGTGGCCCTGACGGGAACAGGAAAGCCGGGGGAGCGGCGGGGTCGGCAGGCGGAGGGAGCTGCCAGCAGGAGGAGCAGCAGCAGCAGCAGCTGCCTAGATGGGCGAGGCGCCAGTGGCGTGGGGTGCCTGGGGCATCTTCTGGTGAGGGGCGGAGGAGGTGCTGGTGCTGGCTGCTGCCAGGGAGCCCAACGGGGGAGGTGCAGGAGTCTGAGGCAGCGCACATGGCAGCGCTCCACTGGATCAGTCAGCGGGCTGGGAAAGGGGGGGCTTCTGGGAGCAGGGAGTGGGGTTTGCTGCATGTGCTCGCCCCCTGGGCTCCTTGCTGCTGGATTGTTGCTCCAGCATGCTCCTGCAGGAAATGAGGCCTGCATATATGCATGAACTCCCTGATTTGATGGTAGCACAGCCATGATTCTTAGGCAATGTGTCACTTCTGTAAATTTTTCACTCCTTAGCACAATCCCTAGGACAGGAAATTCAACATAGACTACAAGAGCATAATCTGAAAATTTGTTCACAGTACAAACTGATATTGTTGCCCTGGTTAGGTTTCAGAAAGGAAGTGGGACAGTTTTCATTTAACCCATTCTTACAGATGCTAATATAAAGCCCCTATAGCTCTTTGGATTTCACTTCTCCTTTGTATGAATGAAGCCCTTGCTTCTTTATTTTCATGCACTTTTCAGTTTCCTGTCAAATGTATGCATTTTTAAAACATTGTTTTAACCATTATTGTACATCATGCATGTATTATAAATAACAATGAGATCCATTAGAACAAATTTAGAGTCCAGTGGCACCTTTAAGACCAACACAAGTTTATTCAAGGTATGAGCTTTCATATGCACTGTTCATGTGTACTGTATATGTAATATTATTAAGACCTGTGATGTAAAATGTAATAAAATACCAATAATTACTAGTTACATTGTGTATACTTCATGTGTACACAATAGAAATAAATATAAAACATCAACACTGAACAGTGGGGAACTAAAACAGATGATAAATGTCCCAGTGATAAAAAGAACAAAACAGGGAACATTTTCTAATCCCCATTCTAATCTCTGAGGTTTTCAGCTGGCAAAATGGTGTCAATAGATTTTATACAACAGACAAATATCCTGTCCTTATATACTTTCAATTTCAATTTCAAATTCAATATATAAATGTGTTTTAGAGTGGCAAGATTCGATGCGTGGCAAAATCAGTTGACTGCCTGAACTGACCATCACAAGGTGTCCCTGGCCACTGGCTGGGTTTTTCTGCATCCCATCCACAGAACCGGTGCCCAGCGTCTCCGCCTCAGTATGCTGCGAGGTGATGGAGGGGTTGGATGCTCTGGCTGCCAGAAGCTAAGGCAGCCAACGAGGATGGTGAGGCCCACATCTAGCCACTCTGAGGTCCTGACCACTCATTCACTGACCTCTGCTGCATGAGCTGCCAGGGCGGAGGGCAGTACAGGCAGTAGGCAGGAGCTGCACTCCAGCACCTGGAGGGTCAGGACACAGAGGTTGCTCATGCCGCTGACACGGTGGCTGCCCTCTGACACAGCTGGCTGCGGGCGGCTGGGCGGCCAGCAGTGGCAGGGAGGACACAGCGATGGTGAGGGGAGCCCTGCTCTGGGTGCCCAAAAGGGAGCACAGGCTGCACTTCACCTCCATCCCCTTCTCTCCTCTCCACCACCCTGTTTCCTGAGAGAACCGGACAGCCTGGGATCCCATGAGCAGAGTGACTTGCAAGCAGCCCCGCTGTCAAGCTGCATCAGAGGGCGGCAGCGCTGACTCGGGCAGACCAGCTGAAGTCCAGCCCCTCCGCCCGGGTCTGAAGACAGGAGGAGGAGACAGTTTTGTTTCATTCCTCTGCAGCATGGAGAGGGTTAAAGCGAGTGAGCTGCAGGACTGGAGAGGCCGGGCAAGGTGGGGGGTAGGAGGAAAAGGTCTTGGGAGGGGGCTTTGCTGTTGCATGGCCCCCAAAGAGGAGAGGATCAGCTTCAGAAGCGCAAAAGCAGGGGGGAAAGCCTGGCAGCCAGATCCCAGGCAGGTTTACTCGCAAGTAAGTCATTGGGAGGGAGAGATAAGCTTTTCAGTCCTGAGAGAGAGAAATTCGGCTGTCGTGTGCTTTCGGTGGTGCATTGAGATTAAACAGTTTTAGGATGCAACAAGATACTTTAAAAATCATGCCTGTTCCACGTAGGCAAAGGTCGGGGGGCTTCCAGTGGGTCCCACTGGCTTTCTCTGCTGCCCTTCCTCGACCCAGCGGCCCCCCTGTCTAGGGGCCTGCCTGCCTGGGGGGAAAAGGAGGCATCGAGGAAGCTGTGGGTCGCACTGGGTTAGATCCTTCCTCATGGACCAGACCCAAAGAATGGCCGCTGGAGATCAGTTATTTCTCTGCCTGGGACCCACAAGGTGCAATCCTTTCCCCCCTATGTTCTTCTGTCTTTAGGGAAAGCCCTCGGGCCAATTCATTTGTGGTTCTGGGCTTGGCTGTCACCATCCATATGCAGATGATGCACCACTAATGACATCCTTATCCAACTCTCCAGGTGATGGATGCAATACAGGTCCTGAATTGCTGCCTGGCTGGGGTGCTTAAATGGCTATGAGTATGTTTTCATAATGTGATGAAGAGATATATTCACTGCAGAACTGAAGCCTAAATATATTTTCATAATACTACATCATGGTTGTTTTTGTTCTTGACTGCAATCTCCAGGTGAGGGCTGGAGACCATTCAAAATTACAACTGCAGAGATCAGTTCCTGTGGAGAAAATGGTGGATTCTGTGTCCTTATACCCTGCTGAGGTTGCCACAGCAAGTTAATGCTGAGTGCCCAAGGCCTTGGCACTCTCCTAGAGCCTCTTTCTAGAGTGCATTGTATTTATTTCCACAATGGGCCTTATTCCTAGTCAATTATATTTTTGACTCATTGTCAGCCATTTGAAAATTTGACATGAATTCTTTTTTCCTACTCACTTCTTCAATTCAGTTCAATTCAAGGATCTTCAAAATCTCCATGTAAATGGTCATCTCCTCCCAATTATTCCAAAGGAGGGATGCATGCAAATAAATTGAATTGTTTGTTTCGACATTCTCTTGGCTGGCTTTGTTCTATATTTCATTCTTCATTTTATTTTTACATAGCCTTTTAAAAGCATTTCACAGGTGTTTGCTGAAACTCATTAGATTATTTGGAACTCCTTCATGCTCCCTAAAAGGCAATTAAAATGTGTCTGCAAATTACTTCATGTGATCTAAAGCACAGCTGCCTCTGGTCCTCCCTGTTGTTGTGCTCTGTGTCCAAACTGAATGAAAAAGTTGCTTTCATACCTGTGGCTTATAAAGGCAGACATGACTTCATAGGTGATTGAAATCCTTGGCACTCTTTGATTTGCTTTACATTTACCTTTGTTGCTGTAATGAAAAGCAAAGCTGAGAAAGAGTTAAGAGAACAACTAGTAAATTAGGCAACTGTTGCAGCTGATCTCAAACAGCCTAGACTTAACTAATTCAAAGAGGCTAACGGCTGAATCTTTAAGAAAGCCACACTTTCACCGATGCAGGAGAGGAGTCAGAAATGAGTCTAAAAATAATGAGCTCTTCTTACTTGCAAACTCTGTAATTCCTTCAAATCAGAACAGAAATCAGATTAAAAAAAAACCAAAACCCTTCCTCACTTTTCAATGCAATGTTAAGAACTTATTCACTGAAGATGAATAGTAGTTAGAATAGTAGGTATAGAGGTATACAAAAGGTCCAATCCAAAATGGTGTTTCAGCTATCATTTTAAAATCCTTTTGGATTAAATTAGAGGAACTGTCCAGAGATGACTTGTGCACAGGCCCCTCCACAGATGTTTCATTTTGCATGGACAGAATCAGGAGGACTATACTTTCTTGTGAGATGATTGTGCAATGAATGTGATGATTACATGTCTTATTATTCCCTAGCCCTGCATGCTTAACAGTGCAGTCCTATAAATACTCCAGTCTTTTCATTAATGATTTGGAGTTGGGAGTAAGCAGTGAAGTGGCTAAATTTGCGGATGATACGAAGTTGTTCAGGGTGGTGAAAACCAGTGAGGATTGTGAGGCACTCCAAAGGGATCTGTCAAAGATGGGCAAGTGGGCGTCAACATGGCAAATGGGGTTCAATGTGGCCAAGTGCAAGGTGATGCACATTGGAGCCAAAAATCCTAAATATAAATACACGTTGATGGGGTCTGAACTGGCAGAGACTGATCAAGAGAGAGATCTTGGAGTTGTAGTAGATAACTCACTGAAAATGTCGAGACAGTGTGTGACTGCAATAAAGAAGGCCAATGCTATGCTGGGGATTATTAGGAAGGGTATTGTAAACAGATCAGCCAATATCATAATGCCGCTATATAAATCAATGGTGCGACCTCATCTGGAATACTGTGTGCAATTCTGGTCACCACACCTTAAAAAGGATATTATAGCTTTGGAAAAAGTGCAGAAAAGGGCAACTCAAATGATAAAAGGGTTGGAACACTTTCCCTATGAGGAAAGGTTAAGGCACTTAGGGCTCTTTAGCTTGGAGAAACAACGACTGAGGGGTGACATGATTGAGGTTTATAAGATTATGTATGAGAAAGAGCAGGTAGAGAAAGAGGTACTTTTCTCTTTTTCTCACAATACAAGAACTCGTGGGCACTCCATGAAATTGCTGAGCGGTCGGGTTAGAATGGATAAAAGGAAGTACTTCTTCACCCAAAGAGTGATTAACACTTGGAATTCACTGCCACAGGAAGTGGTGGCGGCTACAAGCATGGACGGCTTCAAAAGGGAATTAGATAAGCATATGGAGCAGAGGTCCATCAGTGGCTATTAGCCACAAGGTATAGATAGGGACTCTGGGGCAAGTGATGCTCTGTCATCTTGGTGCTTGGGGGGGTCAACAGTGGGAGGGCTTCTAATGTCCTGGCCCCACTGGTGGACCTCCTGATGGCACTGGTATTTCTGGCCACTGTGTGATACAGAGTGTTGGACTGGATGGGCCTTTGGCCTGATCCAACATTGGCATCTCTTATGTTCTTATGTTCTTAGATGGGACACCTTGCTGTCTATGGTCCAATGTTACTTGTGGCATCGACAACTCCTGGATGTGCTGGTGATACAACTGGGCAATTATGACCTGGGGGCTCACACGGATATAGACCTGGTAAACCAGGCCAAGGCCGATTTGTGGGCAATACGGAAGAGTTCCCAACCATGACCATCTTCTGGTCAGATTGACTGGAACCAAGTGCTTGGTATGAGGCTAACTGCCCAGAAAGGGTCAACAGGGCAAGGAGGAAGATAACCAACAGGCTGGGCAGAATTGTGGAGGCCATGGGTGGGGTCACAGAATTTGGCATCCAGACATCTTGTACTGGTTGGAAGCCCTGCTTTGCACCAACAAAGTTCACCTGTCTCAGTGGTGGATGGACGTATGGCTACACAGCATTAGGTATGGCCTGTGGACTTGGCTACAGCTGTAGGAGCTTTGGCTTGTGGTGTTATCAGCACGGGACTGGAACCATTTGCAGGAAAACTCGCCTGCACACCTACTCAGATATCTGTTACCTACCCTGCATGTGTAATTGCCACATTGTTCCCATAAGAAGCTACAGACTGTGGGCCTGTAGGGTTTCTTTATGAAGTTCAGTTGCCAGATGAAACACTGAGTCATATGCTTAAGACTGCCTGTGAGAACATGACCCTGCATAAAAAAAGGGTAATGAGATGCAGAGCAATTTTTGCTATAATCAGCTGTAAATGTGGACACTCACAGCAGTGACTAATGCTTTCTTATCTTACCTCTTATTCATTTGTCATCTCGGAGATCCAAAATGCTTGTTGTCCCTGTGTACTCTCTAAATGTATCTATCATCCTTATCTGAATCACAGCATACAGAAGGAGGTTGCTTTCTGCTATAGAAACCAAAATTCTTGCATAGTCCTATCAGATGAGCCATATATATGTCCTTCCAATATTTCTCCTGTGGTTGATATTAGATAGAGGGCTTCTCAGATACTAAAATTATTTTGCCACCAGCAGATAGCTGAGAAAGAAAGGGAAATGATCTGTCCTTTACAGAAACATGAGCTAAAAGGTAATGAGCCACCACATAGCTACACATTCCGAGAGGAAAACTCCTGCAAAATAAAGGGGAATTTCCTGCATGATGACAATCTAATTGCATCACCTCTGTTCAACAAACAAATTCATGAACTGAGACAATAACTAGACAATCTGATCCCCAGTTTATCAAGCCAGGAGGCAACTTTGTGCTAGCCCCTCTTCTGAATGAGGTAGGGTTGCTGGGTCTGGGTTGGAAAATACCCAGAGATTTTGGGGTTGGATCCAGGAGAGGGTGGGGTTTTGGGGAGGGGAGGGGCCTCAGCATGGTGCAATGCCATAGAGTCTACTCTTCAAAGCAGCCATTTTCTCCAGGGGAGCTGATCTCTGTCAGCTGGAGATCAGTTGTAATAGCAGGAGATCCCCAGGCCCCATCTGTAGGCTGGCAAGTCTAGAATGAGCACAAGAATCCTATTTGTGCAGTGGGGTGCTTTTGACTTGCAATGGGAAAGGGAATTCATAGCAACTATTAAAGGTGACATCGACTCTCTATTGAAACTTTCTGCTATGAATTTGCACACCTACCCTCCATACTCAATTATCTGATATCCTTTTGAGACTGAGCAGGATGGGGGGGGGGTTCAATTTGGCATAGAAGGGTGCTTTTATTTGGAGATTTACTGAATTTGGGTTTTTTAAAATTTGGGGATTTGTTAAATTTTAATTAGGCCTAACCTTCAGGCTACATAGACCGTAACTAGGTAAAAAGCACAGATTGCTACTGTTTAAGTATTACTAACTGATGACCGTCCTCATGCATTTAAGGTGGAAAGTTAATTCCCAAGCTGGACTGTTAATTGGCTGGGTAGATTCGGGGACAGAATTCCCTTGTTCCTGAACAGTATCAAACAAACATTTAGATGCTTGAGTGCATGTAGGTGGGGGGAAATAAGGCTTAATACCTCTTGGTACTGTTTTATATTGAGCCCAGAACAAAGAAAGCCAGTGGTATCGCTGGTCAGTGCTAGAGCCAGGATGGGTTGGTTTGCTCAGAATGGTAGTAAACTATGGTAGCTTCTCGGTGGCAGCAACCCATGCTAAAAGTTAGGGCAGTTTATGTTGATGTGGATCAGCCTTTAATAAAATCTAGTTTAACCCATGTTTGGTCATATCTCCATTTCGTGTGCTGATACAATTGTTAACATTATATTTTAAAAGCACTTTACCTTTTTGATTCCCCCCCCCCTGATGGCAGCTACATCCATTCATAGCCTTACAATTTTTAAATAGTTGCTTTTGACTTTAAAATTCATTTATTAAAGTCTGAAAAGTAAATCTGCCCTATGCATTATAAATGAAGGATGTTGATGACATGGTTTTCCTGCCACATTATACTGACACTACTAAACAATAAATGCAGGTGAAATGTTTTGCTTGTTCTCTGTACCTCTTTGCTTTTCTTCTTTCATTCACAATTGATGCTGCTTCACAAGTTGAATCCCTTAGAAATGGGCCAGAAAGAACAAAGGATTTTATCTTTCCCACTCAAGAGAGGCTTATGTGGGGCTCTAGTGACTCTGGTCCTATGTACTTATCAGGTCCATACCAGCTTAGCCCATGCACTGCTACAGCACTGAAGGCTTTCAGACCATTCAATTCATACCTTGTCCTTCGTTTCAACTCTAATGTTAACTGTGAACAATCCCAAATAGAAGAGGGATAATAACACACAACCAATGCTCCCTCTAAGCTGTGAAATAGTGAGCAAGAATTCTACTTTGTGAGCTACTGGCATTAAAGTTGTGAGAGAGTGATTTGGCTAATGCATAAATTAGTTTGCTCTGGAACCATCCTTCCTAAGCCAAGACAAAAATGTGTGAGCCAGAGGCTAAAAAACTGTAAGCTAGCTCACACTAACTCAGCTTAGAGAGAACACTGCACACAACATAAATATTATGAAAAAATTAGTTCCACAAATGGAGGTTTCAGAATTAATAGACCATACATTTGCCCTGTACCATAACAAGAAGAAACTAAAAGAACAGATGTTTAAAAATAGCTTACAGTATTCAAGCTGTATTGGTTCATGCCATTAAAAGCTTAGTTTGATCTTGTTCAATGGGACTATATGTATGTATTTGAAACCCATCCCAGTCGGTTTCTCAACTATATGTACAGAGTTTTTAAGACATACATTGTGTCCACATTTAAATTTTTGCAGCCCAAAACACCAGTGCTGAGATTCTGCTGCAAAATTTAAAGTCCTCAAATTACTGTTGAAGACTTACATTGATCACAACTCAAGATAGTCATTTTTAACTACATGATGTAGTAACTGAGGATGGGACAGCAATTGAGAGTGAAGGAATGTGAGTGAATAATCAACATTTTTTTACAAAAAAAAACTTGTCAAAAAGGAAAGGTATTTTTAGGACTGTCAAAAGTGTTCATGACAACCTGTGAGTAGATGTAGACTACTCCAGTTAGCATTAGTATGTCAGAAATAAAACTTGGACTGAATTCAATGTCTGGAAGCATACGTCAATACTGAGCATGAGTTGAGGCAGTTGGAAAATGGCATGGAGTAGCATTTTTCTACTACTACTCATACTAAACTTTTCACATTAATCAGCTCTACACTTATCCTCTTTTGCTATTGATAAACAGGTAAACACTTCCGTGCAACTCTGCTCATATTGGTATATAATGATCAGGATTGATCTGTGTGGTATCAAAACAAGAAGAGATAAAACAGAACTGGATGAACTTAAAGGGTAGTGTATTGTGATGCTCACCTTGAGACACCTTTGTTACCAATTGTGAGGGAAGGAAGCACAGTGGATTGTTGAATGTATCCAGGGAACAGTCTGCATGCCTGCAGGAATTATGTTGCCAGGGGGCTCCTCCACCATACAATTCCTTTTGCTTTCAGTATGGCTACTTGTGACCTTGACTCTAGTGAAGCAAGAGATAAAAACAACTAGCAAGCACAGACAGTTTTTGCTTAGATTTCTTGTAACAGTGAACAATAAGAGCAGCCACGGAGTACAGTAGAGTACAGAAAACTGGGAGAAAAGTGATAAAATCAGCTGTTTTGTGAAAGGAAAAGTAGGAATTTATTGTTTTGTCTGCAGCTGAAAGGCATTTTGGAGTGGGCACAGAGAATGGAATTAGAAAGATGAGTATATTAAGGCAGGAGAATGGCAGGACATACAATCCTAAAGGGAAAATGGAAAAACCAAAATAATGGCAAGGAGTATAAAGAAACAGGTAATATGGATAGTCCATACTGATTGAGGAAGCCCAAAGACAGTACAACATCAATGCTGTCAAGTCAACTGAAGACAATAGCTTAACGCAGAGGTTCTGATAGGGAAATGTAGAAGTGTCAGGTTATTACACATAAGGCTGTGTGACTAGGGATATGCATTCAGTTTATCCAAGACAAAAAGATACCTGAAAAAATACCTTACCGGTATTTTTCAGGTATTTTAAAGCTGAATGCAGATCAGAGATCTGTATTCAACTACCAGTATAGCTGAACTCGAAAAAAGCCAATTTCCCCCAGCTTTTATTTGGACACACTCAGCTATACCGAGAAGGTATTTAAAGAGATCATGGTCTCTTTAAATGCCTTCTCCTCCAAGGCTCACTGCAGCTGTGTGACTTGGCAAATGAACTCAGAAGGCATATGCCTTCTGACTTCACTTGCTGAGTTGCGCAGCTGCAGCGCTTGAAGAAGGCAATAGTCATTTTTTTAAAGTGATCTCTTTAAATGGTTTATCTTCCAAGCCTCTTCATTCAGAAAGGATGCGCATTCTGAGTTCACTGAGTTGTGCTACCACTTTGCTTGGAGAAGGCAATAGGCATTTAAAGAGACTGTATTCTCTTTACATGCCTACTCCTCCAAGTCCTGCTGCCAGTGCAGCGTGACTTGGCTAGTGAATTCAGAAAGTATGTGTAGTCTGAGTTCACTTTCTGAGTTGTGCCACCACTTCACTTGGAGAAGGCAATAGGCATTTAAAGAGATCGTGGTCTCTTTAAATGCCTTCTCCTTCAAACCCCACCACTACAGCAGCAAAACTCGGCAATTGCTGAATCATGCCTCTGCCCTGGCAGCAGCGCTGCTTGGAGAAGGCATTTAAAGAGGCTTCAGTCTTTTTAAATGCTTTCCCCCCCAGTGAAAGCAATGGACATAAGAACATAGGAACATAAGAGAAGCCAATGTTGGATCAGGCCAACGGCCCATCCAGTTCAACACTCTGTCACACAGTGGCCAAAAATACCAGGAACCATCAGGAGGTCCACCAGTGGGGCCAGGACATTAGAAGCACTCCCACTATTGCCCCCCCAAGCACCAAGAATACAGAGCATCACTTCCCCCAGAGATCCTATCTATACCTTGTGGCTAATAGTCACTGATGGATCTCTGCTCCATATGTTTATCTAATTCCCTCTTGAAGCTCAGTGGGGCCAGGACACTAGAAGCCCTCCCACTGTTGCCCCCCCCCAAGCACCAAGAATACAGAGCATCACTTCCCCCAGAGATCCTATCTATACCTTGTGGCTAATAGTCACTGATGGATCTCTGCTCCATATGTTTATCTAATTCCCTCTTGAAGCGGTCCATGCTTGTAGCCGTCACCAGCTCCTGTGACAGTGAATTCCATGTGTTAGTCACTCTTTGGGTGAAGAAGTACTTCCTTTTATCTGTTCTAACCCGACTGCTCAGCAATTTCATTGAGT
>NW_015174321.1:5169-8798 GCF_001447785.1 Gekko japonicus | reverse complement strand
CCTGTTGTGAGATGGACTAGTTCCCTAGCCTGCATAATGCCATGCCATGCCAAGGCACAAGGACAAAGAGCTCCAAACGCCATAAGGAGCTCCCTCTGACACATGCAGGCAACCCCCCTCCTCTATCTGCAAATACTGCACATAACCAAGAGGATCTACACACGGTTGCTTGGCAACTAATCGCTCGCCCATCAGCAACCTGGCTAGGACCATCCAGAGACAATAGCCCTAGCCCAATGACTCATTTCCTCTTCATCCAGGTGCCAATCCCCAGTCTAAGCTACTAGTTCTCAATATTGATCACTCCCTAGCTCCCCTCACCTTTTCCTTCTACCCCAATACTATGTTTTCAGGGATGGACTAACAGGAGGTGTGACATGGGGATGTGGCCAGTCCAGCCTGCCCCCCATGCCACCTTATAAAAGGTGATACCTGACCACATGCGCTCTCTCTCTACGATCCCTATCTAGGTTTCCTCCCTCTTACATCCAGCTTGCTATCCCAACACCCTTCCTCCATCTTTGACTGTAGGTATGCAGCCAGAGTTCCATGTGTTTCTGCCAGTTCAGGACACGTTTCTTATATCTAATTCTCCCCTCCCTTCTTCCATTGGAATGATTCACTCAGCAAGGACAGGTAATTATTGCCCAAACAACGAATATCCTGATAATGCAAATGTGCTTATTATCTATCTTTATTTCCTAGAATCTGTATGAGTGTGTGTGTTTGTGTATTGTTTGAATGATAAGTATCCTACAGTAAAATACATCATTTTGAATTGAATTCAGTCTCCGTTTCTATTACTGGTAACTACTGGAAAGGTGGGACCTCCGTATACAATGGTGTCTGCGCCCAAATTTGCCAATTGCCAATTAATAATCATATTAATTAAACTTCCCCCATATTGATAAGAAATTAAGGCAATTTGGCTAACACTAATGCTAACAAGAAGCCCACCAGGCAAGATGGGGTCGAGACAGTAAGACCCTACCCATTAGCCAGAAGTCTGTGTCCTCACCATTCTCTTACAAAAGCTCTGGAAATAATGAGCTGTTCTCTGTAAAAAAAAAAAGCTCTGACTATTTTAAGGATGTTTATGATATTCTTAGGGAAAAGGCTTATCTCCCTTATAAATAAAAGCCAAATGGTGGTGGCACTTCTCTAGAACATTCCACACGCTCCAAAATCAGTTCGCTCTCTGATCTGTCATTCAGAGGGTCTAGAGATGGGAGCTCACTCCATCATCCACACAGCAGGTGGGCTGGGGGTTCAGGGCTCATTGGGTGGCAGGCAGGTCACCCAATTCAGGATCCATCCCCATGAAGTAATAATGTTCCTGCAGAGAAGAAGAAGAAGAGGAAGAAAAGGTGGTGGTGGAGGAGGAGGAGGAGGTGGAGGAGGAGGAGATTGGATTTATACCCCGCCCTTCACTCAGAGTCTCAGAGCGGCTTACAAATTCCTTTCCCTTCCCCTCCCCACAACAGACATCCTGTGAGGTAGGTGGGGCTGAGAGAGCTCTTTCCAGAGCTGTCCTTGAGAGAACTGCTCTGACAGAACTATGGCTTGCCCAAGGTCATCCAGCAGCTGCAAGTGGAGGAGTGGGGGATCAAACCCAGTTCTCCCAAATTAGAGTCTGTGCACTTAACCACTAAACCAAACTATAGAGCTGTGGCCTGTTTTACCGAAATTAAGTGTACTGATTGTTCATTGCCTCACCTGCACCCCTCCCCCTCTGTGCCCCTAGGTCCACATGTAGTTGCTAATAAAAATAACTCACACTATTATGAACATAAATATATGGTTGGCTCTGGATGATATTTGTCATGGGTTCTTGCCTCTTTCATGCTTCTTTCCCACTCATCTTTGCAGTACTTACATAAGACAGGGAATGCTGGGCCAGCACCAGTAACTGCTGCTACTCAAGCAGTTCATCTGAGTTCAGAGTTCCCAGTACTGGCAGAGAGCAACTGTTACACTGGGATGTTTAAGCTCAATTCTATGAGCTGTCCTGCCGAGTACACTGGCCCGTAGCATAAGGCCACGGAAGTTGATTTGGCATAGAAAATGAAATGTTTCCACTGTGACTGGTTTCATGAGAATGAATGAGTCATTGCACAATATTGATCAACTACAGTGCTTATTTAACTTCCCAATTTAGCATTTTAACAAATGCTTTCCATTCATTTTGCAATATTTTACTTTCAACTGAACTTTACTTACACTGCCTTCATAAGTTTTATGTGATGGAGAGTTAGCAGGGGAAGTCAATATTTGGCATAGTAGTATGCAGCACTTATATAGTCTCAAAGATCGTTTTAGTGATCTATTTTAACAGTGGGATTGTGCCAACCTCTGCTGTTTTATTAGCACTGTACAAGCATGGTGGTTTAATAGGAGAAGCATGTGAATGTAATGCCTTAAACCAAAGCTAAAATAAGCATCCAAGTGTAAAGCTCATGTTTAGCTTGTATTCCACTGATATCACAGAATGGATACCCTAAAAAGAATGGCGGAAACTTCATTTATCTCTCATTTGGCCTATGGACAAGACTAAAATTGATTCTCTGTCAAGTAAAGCACCATGATTTGAGTAAATATATGAAGATAATTTGATGTCTTTGAGACAATGCTTCAGTAGTGTTACACCAAAATCATATCAAAACTGGTGTGTGTGTGTGTATAAAAACTACAATACCATAAAAATAAAAAACTCTGAAACTCAGAGCCTCAGGTGTAGTTTACACTGACAGATACAATTGTCAATGCAGTCAAAAGACTTTCAATTTACTGTAGTGAAATCAGAGCCAATCTGATTTACTGTAGTGAAATCAGAGCCAATCTACAATCTGGGCCCATGATCATAATTAAATATAATCACATTATGAAAATCAGCAGAAGAAAGAGGAGAAACTTTAGTCAGTAAAAGACATCTGGTTCTTCTGCATTCCCATGATCTAAATACTGAGGAAACAAACTTATAGATAAAACATTCACAGGAGAATGCAATTTTTCTTTGTTGATTTTCATAATGTGTTTATATTTAATTATGATCATGGGCCCAGATTGTAGATCTTTTAAAAAATCCATTGGGGACATGTAAAAAATAGGAGGAAATTTTCTGCAATCCTGGGTGTCTCTCTTCAAGGTTTGCAGAAGAATCCCAAAAAATATTCATTTATTTATTTAATTAAATGTGTATCCCGCCCTTCCTGCCAAAGCAGGAAATAAACACTTTTTTTGAAGCATATATTCTGTGAGCCGCCTGGGTTCTTCCAGCACAATAGCGACCCCATTGAGATCTTATCCTCCTGCCATGCTACCCCTTTTGCCCCACTCATCCTCCAGCTGACCAACAAGACTCACCTCAAGGATCAAACACAGAAAGCACTCACCAACATCAACCCACAAAGAGAAGACGTTCAGCTCCCTAAATTATATACCTGTGATTCTTCTGTCAACAAGTCATTTTCCAGCCAATCGCCTCTGGGAACGGATGGGTGAACATCAAGATGGATTAGTTTACCAATCAATGATGCCCTAAGTTTCCAGTTATACCCGCTGTCCAAATAGCTACTTTCTGTCCTCCTTGTATCCAAGTGACAGCAGTTGCAATAAAATAATAATAATAA